>NC_134272.1:21274578-21466263 GCF_031893055.1 Leptodactylus fuscus | reverse complement strand
TTGATTCTGGCTCTGACCTCTCAGACTGATTCTGGCTCTGATCTCTCATACTGATTCTGGCTCCGACCTCACAGTCTGATTCTGGCTCCGACCTCACAGTCTGATTCCGGCTCTGTCCTCTCATACTGATTCTGGCTCTGATCTCTCATACTGATTCTAGCTCTGACCTCTCAGACTGATTCTGGCTCTGACCTCTCATACAGATTCTGGCTCTGATGTCTCATACTGATTCTGGCTCTGACCTCTCAGACTGATTCTGGCTCTGACCTCTCAGACTGATTCTGGCTCTGATCTCTCATACTGATTCTGGCTCCGACCTCACAGTCTGATTCCGGCTCTGACCTCTCAGACTGATTCTGGCTCTGATCTCTCATACTGATTCTGGCTCCGACCTCACAGTCTGATTCCGGCTCTGTCCTCTCAGTCTGATTCTGGCTCTGACCTCTCAGACTGATTCTGGCTCTGACCTCCCATACTGATTCTGGCTCTGACCTCTCATACTGATTCTGGCTCTGACCTCTCATACTAATTCTGGCTCTGACCTCTCAGTCTGATTCTGGCTCTGACCTCTCAGACTGAATCTGACTCTGATCTCTCATACTGATTCCGGCTCTGACCTCTCATACTGATTCTGGCTCTGATCTTTCACACTGATTCTGGCTCTGACCTTTCAGTCTTATTCCGGGTCTGACCTCTCATACTGATTCTGGCTCTGATCTCTCATACTAATTCTGGCTCTGACCTCTCAGTCCGATTCTGGCTCTGACCTCTCAGACTGATTCTGGCTCTGATCTCTCATATTGATTCTGGCTCCGACCTCACAGTCTGATTCCGGCTCTGTCCTCTCATACTGATTCTGGCTCTGATCTCTCATACTGATTCTGGCTCTGACCTCTCAGACTGATTCTGGCTCTGACCTCTCAGACTGATTCTGGCTCTGACCTCTCATACTGATTATGGCTCTGACCTCTCAGACTGATTCTGGCTCTGACCTCTCATACTAATTCTGGCTCTGACCTCTCAGTCTGATTCTGGCTCTGACCTCTCAGACTGATTCTGGCTCTGATCTCCCATACTGATTCTGGCTCCGACTTCACAGTCTGATTCCGGCTCTGTCCTCTCATACTGATTCTGGCTCTGATCTCTCATACTGATTCTGGCTCTGACCTCTCATACTGATTCTGGCTCTGACCTCTCATACTAATTCTGGCTCTGACCTCTCAGTCCGATTCTGGCTCTGACCTCTCATACTGATTCTGGCTCTGACCTCACAGTCTGATTCCGGCTCTGTCCTCTCATACTGATTCTGGCTCTGATCTCTCATACAAATTCTGGCTCTGACCTCTCAGACTGATTCTGGCTCTGACCTCTCATACTGATTCTGGCTCTGACCTCTCAGACTAATTCTGGCTCTGACCTCTCAGACTGATTCTGGCTCTGATCTCTCATACTGATTCTGGCTCCGACCTCACAGTCTGATTCCGGCTCTGTCCTCTCATACTGATTCTTGCTCTGATCTCTCATACTGATTCGGGCTCTGACCACTCATACTAATTCTGGCTCTGACCTCTCATACTGATTCTGGCTCTGACCTTTTTTACTGTTTCTGGCTCTGACCTCTCATTCTGATTCTGGCTCTGACCTCTCAGACTGATTTTGGCTCTGACCTTTTTTACTGTTTCTGGCTCTGACCTCTCATACTGATTCTGGCTCTGATCTCTCATACTAATTCTGGCTCTGACCTCTCAGTCTGATTCTGGCTCTGACCTCTCAGACTGATTCTGGCTCTGATCTCTCATATTGATTCTGGATCCGACCTCACAGTCTGATTCCGGCTCTGTCCTCTCATACTGATTCTGGCTCTGATCTCTCATACTGATTCTGGCTCTGACCTCTCAGACTGATTCTGGCTCTGACCTCTCATACTGATTCTGGCTCTGACCTCTCATACTTATTCTGGCTTTGACCTCTCATACTAATTCTGGCTCTGACCTCTCAGTCCGATTCTGGCTCTGACCTCTCAGACTGATTCTGGCTCTGATCTCTCATACTGATTCTGGCTCCGACCTCACAGTCTGATTCCGGCTCTGTCCTCTCATACTGATTCTGGCTCTGATCTCTCATACTGATTCTGGCTCTGTCCTCTCAGACTGATTCTGGCTCTGACCTCTCATACTAATTCTGGCTCTGACCTCTCAGTCTGATTCTGGCTCTGACCTCTCAGACTGATTCTGGCTCTGATCTCTCATACTGATTCTGGCTCCGACTTCACAGTCTGATTCCGGCTCTGTCCTCTCATACTGATTCTGGCTCTGATCTCTCATACTGATTCTGGCTCTGACCTCTCAGACTGATTCTGGCTCTGACCTCTCATACTGATTCTGGCTCTGACCTCTCATACTGATACTGGCTCTGACCTCTCATACTAATTCTGGCTCTGACCTCTCAGTCTGATTCTGGCTCTGACCTCTCAGACTGATTCTGGCTCTGATCTCTCATACTGATTCTGGCTCCGACCTCACAGTCTGATTCCGGCTCTGTCCTCTCATACTGATTCTGGCTCTGATCTCTCATACTGATTCTGGCTCTGACCTCTCAGACTGATTCTGGCTCTGACCTCTCATACTGATTCTGGCTCTGACCTTTCAGACTGATTCTGGCTCTGACCTCTCATACTAATTCTGGCTCTGACCTCTCAGTCTGATTCTGGCTCTGACCTCTCAGACTGATTCTGGCTCTGATCTCTCATACTGATTCTGGCTCCAACCTCACAGTCTGATTCCGGCTCTGTCCTCTCATACTGATTATGGCTCTGATCTCTCATAATGATTCTGGCTCTGACCTCTCAGACTGATTCTGGCTCTGACCTCTCATACTGATTCTGGCTCTGACCTCTCATACTAATTCTGGCTCTGACCTCTCAGTCTGATTCTGGCTCCGACCTCACAGTCTGATTCCGGCTCTGTCCTCTCATACTGATTCTGGCTCTGATCTCTCATACTTATTCCGGCTCTGTCCTCTCATACTGATTCTGGCTCTGATCTCTCATACTGATTCTGGCTCTGACCTCTCAGACTGATTCTGGCTCTGATCTCTCATACTAATTCTGTCTCTGACCTTTCAGTCTGATTCTGGCTCTGACCTCTCAGACTGATTCTGGCTCTGATCTCTCATACTGATTCTGGCTCCGACCTCACAGTCTGATTCCGGCTCTGTCCTCTCATACTGATTCTGGCTTTGATCTCTCACACTGATTCTGGCTCTGACCTCTCATACTGATTCTGGCTCTGACCTCTCATACTAATTTTGGCTCTGACCTCTCAGTCTGATTCTGGCTCTGACCTCTCAGACTGATTCTGGCTCTGATCTCTCATATTGATTCTGGCTCCGACCTCACAGTCTGATTCCGGCTCTGTCCTCTCATACTGATTCTGGCTCTGATCTCTCATACTGATTCTGGCTCTGATCTCTCATACTGATTCTGGCTCTGACCTCTCAGACTGATTCTGGCTCTGACCTCTCATACTGATTCTGGCTCTGACCTCTCATACTGATTCTGGCTCTGACCTCTCATACTAATTCTGGCTCTGACCTCTCAGTCTGATTCTGGCTCTGACCTCTCAGACTGATTCTGGCTCTGATCTCTCATACTGATTCTGGCTCCGACTTCACGGTCTGATTCCGGCTCTGTCCTCTCATACTGATTCTGGCTCTGATCTCTCATACTGATTCTGGCTCTGACCTCTCAGACTGATTCTGGCTCTGACCTCTCATACTGATTCTGGCTCTGACCTGTCATACTGATTCTGGCTCTGACCTCTCATACTAATTCTGGCTCTGACCTCTCAGTCCGATTCTGGCTCTGACCACTCAGACTGATTCTGGCTCTGATCTCTCATACGGATTCTGGCTCCGACCTCACAGTCTGATTCCGGCTCTGTCCTCTCATACTGATTCTGGCTCTGATCTCTCATACTGATTCTGGCTCTGACCTCTCAGACTGATTCTGGCTCTGACCTCTCATACTGATTCTGGCTCTGACCTCTCAGACTGATTCTGGCTCTGACCTCTCAGACTGATTTTGGCTCTGACCTTTTTTACTGTTTCTGGCTCTGACCCCTCATACTGATTCTGGCTCTGACCTCTCATACTGATTCTGGCTCTGACCTCTCATACTGATTCTGGCTCTGACCTCTCATACAGATTCTGGCTCTGATGTCTCATACTGATTCTGGCTCTGACCTTTCAGTCTGATTCTGGCTCTGACCTCTCAGACTGATTCTGGCTCTGACCTCTCAGACTGATTCTGGCTCTGACCTCTCATACTGATTCTGGCTCTGACCTCTCAGACTGATTTTGGCTCGGACCTTTTTTACTGTTTCTGGCTCTGACCTCTCATACTGATTCTGACTCTGACCTTTTTTACTGTTTCTGGCTCTGACCTCTCATTCTGATTCTGGCTCTGACCTCTCAGACTGATTTTGGCTCTGACCTTTTTTACTGTTTCTAGGTCTGACCTCTCATACTGATTCTGGCTCTGACCTCTCATACTAATTCTGGCTCTGACCTCTCAGTCTGATTCTGGCTCTGATCTCTCATACTGATTCTGGCTCCGACCTCACAGTCTGATTCCGGCTCTGTCCTCTCATACTGATTCTGGCTCTGATCTCTCATACTGATTCTGGCTCTGACCTCTCAGACTGATTCTGGCTCTGATCTCTCATACTGATTCTGGCTCCGACCTCACAGTCTGATTCCGGCTCTGTCCTCTCATACTGATTCTGGCTCTGATATCTCATACTGATTCTGGCTCTGACCTCTCATACTGATTCTGGCTCTGACCTCTCAAACTGATTCTGGCTCTGACCTCTCATACTAATTCTGGCTCTAACCTCTCAGACTTATTCTTGCTCTGACCTCTCAGACTGATTCTGGCTCTGATCTCTCATTCTGATTCTGACTCTGACCTCTCAGACTGATTCTGGCTCTGACCTCTCATACTGATTCTGGCTCTGACCTCTCATACTAATTCTGGCTCTGACCTCTCAGTCTGATTCTGGCTCTGACCTCTCAGACTGATTCTGGCTCTGATCTCTCATACTGATTCTGGCTCCCACCTCACAGTCTGATTCCGGCTCTGTCCTCTCATACTGATTCTGGCTCTGATCTCTCATACTGATTCTGGCTCTGACCTCTCAGACTGATTCTGGCTCTGACCTCTCATACTGATTCTGGCTCTGACCTCTCATACTGATTCTGGCTCTGACCTCTCATACTAATTCTGGCTCTGACCTCTCAGTCTGATTCTGGCTCTGACCTCTCATACTGATTCTGGCTCTGATCTTTCACACTGATTCTGGCTCTGACCTTTCAGTCTTATTCCGGCTCTGACCTCTCATACTGATTCTGGCTCTGATCTCTCATACTGATTCTGGCTCTGACCTCTCATACTGATTCTGGCTCTGACCTCTCATACTAATTCTGGCTCTGACCTCTCAGTCTGATTCTGGCTCTGACCTCTCAGACTGATTCTGGCTCTGATCTCTCATATTGATTCTGGCTCCGACCTCACAGTCTGATTCCGGCTCTGTCCTCTCATACTGATTCTGGCTCTGATCTCTCATACTGATTCTGGCTCTGACCTCTCAGACTGATTCTGGCTCTGACCTCTCATACTGATTCTGGCTCTGACCTCTCATACTGATTCTGGCTCTGACCTCTCATACTAATTCTGGCTCTGACCTCTCAGTCTGATTCTGGCTCTGACCTCTCAGACTGATTCTGGCTCTGATCTCTCATACTGATTCTGGCTCCGACTTCACGGTCTGATTCCGGCTCTGTCCTCTCATACTGATTCTGGCTCTGACCTCTCAGACTGATTCTGGCTCTGACCTCTCATACTGATTCTGGCTCTGACCTCTCATACTGATTCTGGCTCTGACCTCTCATACTAATTCTGGCTCTGATCTCTCAGTCCGATTCTGGCTCTGACCACTCAGACTGATTCTGGCTCTGATCTCTCATACTGATTCTGGCTCCGACCTCACAGTCTGATTCCGGCTCTGTCCTCTCATACTGATTCTGGCTCTGATCTCTCATACTGATTCTGGCTCTGACCTCTCAGACTGATTCTGGCTCTGACCTCTCATACTGATTCTGGCTCTGACCTCTCAGACTGATTCTGGCTCTGACCTCTCATACTAATTCTGGCTCTGACCTCTCAGTCTGATTCTGGCTCTGACCTCTCAGACTGATTCTGGCTCTGATCTCTCATACTGATTCTGGCTCCGACTTCACAGTCTGATTCCGGCTCTGTCCTCTCATACTGATTCTGGCTCTGATCTCTCATACTGATTCTGGCTCTGACCTCTCAGACTGATTCTGGCTCTGACCTCTCATACTGATTCTGGCTCTGACCTCTCATACTAATTCTGGCTCTGACCTCTCAGTCCGATTCTGGCTCTGACCTTTTTTACTGTTTCTGGCTCTGACCTCTCATTCTGATTCTGGCTCTGACCTCTCAGACTGATTTTGGCTCTGACCTTTTTTACTGTTTCTGGCTCTGACCTCTCATACTGATTCTGGCTCTGACCTCTCATACTGATTCTAGCTCTGATGTCTCATTCTGATTCTGGCTCTGACCTCTCAGACTGATTCTGGCTCTGATCTCTCATACTGATTCTGGCTCCGACCTCACAGTCTGATTCCGGCTCTGTCCTCTCATACTGATTCTGGCTCTGATCTCTCATACTGATTCTGGCTCTGACCTCTCATACTGATTCTGGCTCTGACCTCTCATACTGATTCTGGCTCTGACCTCTCATACTAATTCTGGCTGTAACCTCTCAGACATATTCTGGCTCTGACCTCTCAGACTGATTCTGGCTCTGATCTCTCATACTGATTCTGGCTCCGACCTCACAGTCTGATTCCGGCTCTGTCCTCTCATACTGATTCTGGCTCTGATCTCTCATACTGATTCTGACTCTGACCTCTCAGACTGATTCTGGTTCTGACCTCTCATACTAATTCTGGCTCTGACCTCTCAGTCTGATTCTGGCTCTGACCTCTCAGACTGATTCTGGCTCTGATCTCTCATACTGATTCTGGCTCCGACCTCACAGTCTGATTCCGGCTCTGTCCTCTCATACTGATTCTGGCTCTGATCTCTCATACTGATTCTGGCTCTGACCTCTCAGACTGATTCTGGCTCTGACCTCTCATACAGATTCTGGCTCTGATGTCTCATACTGATTCTGGCTCTGACCTCTCAGACTGATTCTGGCTCTGACCTCTCAGACTGATTCTGGCTCTGATCTCTCATACTGATTCTGGCTCCGACCTAACAGTCTGATTCCGGCTCTGTCCTCTCAGTCTGATTCTGGCTCTGACCTCTCAGACTGATTCTGGCTCTGACCTCCCATACTGATTCTGGCTCTGACCTCTCATACTGATTCTGGCTCTGACCTCTCATACTAATTCTGGCTCTGACCTCTCAGTCTGATTCTGGCTCTGACCTCTCAGACTGAATCTGACTCTGATCTCTCATACTGATTCCGGCTCTGACCTCTCATACTGATTCTGGCTCTGATCTTTCACACTGATTCTGGCTCTGACCTTTCAGTCTTATTCCGGGTCTGACCTCTCATACTGATTCTGGCTCTGATCTCTCATACTAATTCTGGCTCTGACCTCTCAGTCCGATTCTGGCTCTGACCTCTCAGACTGATTCTGGCTCTGATCTCTCATATTGATTCTGGCTCCGACCTCACAGTCTGATTCCGGCTCTGTCCTCTCATACTGATTCTGGCTCTGATCTCTCATACTGATTCTGGCTCTGACCTCTCAGACTGATTCTGGCTCTGACCTCTCATACTGATTATGGCTCTGACCTCTCAGACTGATTCTGGCTCTGACCTCTCATACTAATTCTGGCTCTGACCTCTCAGTCTGATTCTGGCTCTGACCTCTCAGACTGATTCTGGCTCTGATCTCTCATACTGATTCTGGCTCCGACTTCACAGTCTGATTCCGGCTCTGTCCTCTCATACTGATTCTGGCTCTGATCTCTCATACTGATTCTGGCTCTGACCTCTCAGACTGATTCTGGCTCTGACCTCTCATACTGATTCTGGCTCTGACCTCTCATACTGATTCTGGCTCTGACCTCTCATACTGATTCTGGCTCTGACCTCTCATACTAATTCTGGCTCTGACCTCTCAGTCCGATTCTGGCTCTGACCTCTCATACTGATTCTGGCTCTGACCTCACAGTCTGATTCCGGCTCTGTCCTCTCATACTGATTCTGGCTCTGATCTCTCATACAGATTCTGGCTCTGATCTCTCATACTGATTCTGGCTCTGACCTCACAGTCTGATTCCGGCTCTGTCCTCTCATACTGATTCTGGCTCTGATCTCTCATACAAATTCTGGCTCTGACCTCTCAGACTGATTCTGGCTCTGACCTCTCATACTGATTCTGGCTCTGACCTCTCAGACTAATTCTGGCTCTGACCTCTCAGACTGATTCTGGCTCTGATCTCTCATACTGATTCTGGCTCCGACCTCACAGTCTGATTCCGGCTCTGTCCTCTCATACTGATTCTGGCTCTGATCTCTCATACTGATTCGGGCTCTGACCACTCATACTAATTCTGGCTCTGACCTCTCATACTGATTCTGGCTCTGACCTTTTTTACTGTTTCTGGCTCTGACCTCTCATTCTGATTCTGGCTCTGACCTCTCAGACTGATTTTGGCTCTGACCTTTTTTACTGTTTCTGGCTCTGACCTCTCATACTGATTCTGGCTCTGACCTCTCATACTGATTCTGGCTCTGTCCTCTCAGACTGATTTTGGATCTGACCTTTTTTACTTGTTCTGGCTCTGACCTCTCATTCTGATTCTGGCTCTGATCTCTCATACTGATTCTGGCTCCGACCTCACAGTCTGATTCCGGCTCTGTCCTCTCATACTGATTCTGGCTCTGATCTCTCATACTGATTCTGGCTCTGACCTCTCATACTGATTCTGGCTCTGACCTCTCATACTGATTCTGGCTCTGACCTCTCATACTAATTCTGGCTCTAACCTCTCAGACTTATTCTGGCTCTGACCTCTCAGACTGATTCTGGCTCTGATTTCTCATACTGATTCTGGCTCCGACCTCACAGTCTGATTCCGGCTCTGTCCTCTCATACTGATTCTGGCTCTGTTCTCTCATACTGATTCTGACTCTGACCTCTCAGACTGATTCTGGCTCTGACCTCTCAGACTGATTCTGGCTCTGACCTCTCATACTAATTCTGGCTCTGACCTCTCAGTCTGATTCTGGCTCTGACCTCTCAGACTGATTCTGGCTCTGATCTCTCATATTGATTCTGGCTCCGACCTCACAGTCTGATTCCGGCTCTGTCCTCTCATACTGATTCTGGCTCTGATCTCTCATACTGATTCTGGCTCTGACCTCTCAGACTGATTCTGGCTCTGACCTCTCATACTGATTCTGGCTCTGACCTCTCATACTTATTCTGGCTTTGACCTCTCATACTGATTCTGGCTCCGACCTCACAGTCTGATTCCGGCTCTGTCCTCTCATACTGATTCTGGCTCTGATCTCTCATACTGATTCTGGCTCTGTCCTCTCAGACTGATTCTGGCTCTGACCTCTCATACTAATTCTGGCTCTGACCTCTCAGTCTGATTCTGGCTCTGACCTCTCAGACTGATTCTGGCTCTGATCTCTCATACTGATTCTGGCTCCGACTTCACAGTCTGATTCCGGCTCTGTCCTCTCATACTGATTCTGGCTCTGATCTCTCATACTGATTCTGGCTCTGACCTCTCAGACTGATTCTGGCTCTGACCTCTCATACTGATTCTGGCTCTGACCTCTCATACTGATACTGGCTCTGACCTCTCATACTAATTCTGGCTCTGACCTCTCAGTCTGATTCTGGCTCTGACCTCTCAGACTGATTCTGGCTCTGATCTCTCATACTGATTCTGGCTCCGACCTCACAGTCTGATTCCGGCTCTGTCCTCTCATACTGATTCTGGCTCTGATCTCTCATACTGATTCTGGCTCTGACCTCTCAGACTGATTCTGGCTCTGACCTCTCATACTGATTCTGGCTCTGACCTTTCAGACTGATTCTGGCTCTGACCTCTCATACTAATTCTGGCTCTGACCTCTCAGTCTGATTCTGGCTCTGACCTCTCAGACTGATTCTGGCTCTGATCTCTCATACTGATTCTGGCTCCAACCTCACAGTCTGATTCCGGCTCTGTCCTCTCATACTGATTATGGCTCTGATCTCTCATAATGATTCTGGCTCTGACCTCTCAGACTGATTCTGGCTCTGACCTCTCATACTGATTCTGGCTCTGACCTCTCATACTAATTCTGGCTCTGACCTCTCAGTCTGATTCTGGCTCCGACCTCACAGTCTGATTCCGGCTCTGTCCTCTCATACTGATTCTGGCTCTGATCTCTCATACTTATTTCGGCTCTGTCCTCTCATACTGATTCTGGCTCTGATCTCTCATACTGATTCTGGCTCTGACCTCTCAGACTGATTCTGGCTCTGATCTCTCATACTAATTCTGTCTCTGACCTTTCAGTCTGATTCTGGCTCTGACCTCTCAGACTGATTCTGGCTCTGATCTCTCATACTGATTCTGGCTCTGACCTCTCAGACTGATTCTGGCTCTGACCTCTCATACTAATTCTGGCTCTGACCTCTCATACTGATTCTGGCTCTGACCTTTTTTACTGTTTCTGGCTCTGACCTCTCATTCTGATTCTGGCTCTGACCTCTCAGACTGATTTTGGCTCTGACCTTTTTTACTGTTTCTGGCTCTGACCCCTCATACTGATTCTGGCTCTGACCTCTCATACTGATTCTGGCTCTGACCTCTCATACTGATTCTGGCTCTGACCTCTCATACAGATTCTGGCTCTGATGTCTCATACTGATTCTGGCTCTGACCTTTCAGTCTGATTCTGGCTCTGACCTCTCATACTAATTCTGGCTCTGACCTCTCATACTGATTCTGGCTCTGACCTTTTTTACTGTTTCTGGCTCTGACCTCTCATTCTGATTCTGGCTCTGACCTCTCAGACTGATTTTGGCTCTGACCTTTTTTACTGTTTCTGGCTCTGACCTCTCATACTGATTCTGGCTCTGATCTCTCATACTGATTCTGGCTCTGACCTCTCATACTGATTCTGGCTCTGACCTCTCATACTAATTCTGGCTCTGACCTCTCAGTCTGATTCTGGCTCTGACCTCTCAGACTGATTCTGGCTCTGATCTCTCATATTGATTCTGGCTCCGACCTCACAGTCTGATTCCGGCTCTGTCCTCTCATACTGATTCTGGCTCTGATCTCTCATACTGATTTTGGCTCTGACCTCTCAGACTGATTCTGGCTCTGACCTCTCATACTGATTCTGGCTCTGACCTCTCATACTGATTCTGGCTCTGACCTCTCATACTAATTCTGGCTCTGACCTCTCAGTCTGATTCTGGCTCTGACCTCTCAGACTGATTCTGGCTCCGACTTCACGGTCTGATTCCGGCTCTGTCCTCTCATACTGATTCTGGCTCTGACCTCTCAGACTGATTCTGGCTCTGACCTCTCATACTGATTCTGGCTCTGACCTCTCATACTGATTCTGGCTCTGACCTCTCATACTAATTCTGGCTCTGATCTCTCAGTCCGATTCTGGCTCTGACCACTCAGACTGATTCTGGCTCTGATCTCTCATACTGATTCTGGCTCCGACCTCACAGTCTGATTCCGGCTCTGTCCTCTCATACTGATTCTGGCTCTGATCTCTCATACTGATTCTGGCTCTGACCTCTCAGACTGATTCTGGCTCTGACCTCTCATACTGATTCTGGCTCTGACCACTCAGACTGATTCTGGCTCTGACCTCTCATACTAATTCTGGCTCTGACCTCTCAGTCTGATTCTGGCTCTGACCTCTCAGACTGATTCTGGCTCTGATCTCTCATACTGATTCTGGCTCCGACTTCACAGTCTGATTCCGGCTCTGTCCTCTCATACTGATTCTGGCTCTGATCTCTCATACTGATTCTGGCTCTGACCTCTCAGACTGATTCTGGCTCTGACCTCTCATACTGATTCTGGCTCTGACCTCTCATACTAATTCTGGCTCTGACCTCTCAGTCCGATTCTGGCTCTGACCTTTTTCTACTGTTTCTGGCTCTGACCTCTCATTCTGATTCTGGCTCTGACCTCTCAGACTGATTTTGGCTCTGACCTTTTTTACTGTTTCTGGCTCCAACCTCACAGTCTGATTCCGGCTCTGTCCTCTCATACTGATTATGGCTCTGATCTCTCATAATGATTCTGGCTCTGACCTCTCAGACTGATTCTGGCTCTGACCTCTCATACTGATTCTGGCTCTGACCTCTCATACTAATTCTGGCTCTGACCTCTCAGTCTGATTCTGGCTCCGACCTCACAGTCTGATTCCGGCTCTGTCCTCTCATACTGATTCTGGCTCTGATCTCTCATACTTATTTCGGCTCTGTCCTCTCATACTGATTCTGGCTCTGATCTCTCATACTGATTCTGGCTCTGACCTCTCAGACTGATTCTGGCTCTGATCTCTCATACTAATTCTGTCTCTGACCTTTCAGTCTGATTCTGGCTCTGACCTCTCAGACTGATTCTGGCTCTGATCTCTCATACTGATTCTGGCTCTGACCTCTCATACTAATTCTGGCTCTGACCTCTCATACTGATTCTGGCTCTGACCTTTTTTACTGTTTCTGGCTCTGACCTCTCATTCTGATTCTGGCTCTGACCTCTCAGACTGATTTTGGCTCTGACCTTTTTTACTGTTTCTGGCTCTGACCCCTCATACTGATTCTGGCTCTGACCTCTCATACTGATTCTGGCTCTGACCTCTCATACTGATTCTGGCTCTGACCTCTCATACAGATTCTGGCTCTGATGTCTCATACTGATTCTGGCTCTGACCTTTCAGTCTGATTCTGGCTCTGACCTCTCATACTAATTCTGGCTCTGACCTCTCATACTGATTCTGGCTCTGACCTTTTTTACTGTTTCTGGCTCTGACCTCTCATTCTGATTCTGGCTCTGACCTCTCAGACTGATTTTGGCTCTGACCTTTTTTACTGTTTCTGGCTCTGACCTCTCATACTGATTCTGGCTCTGATCTCTCATACTGATTCTGGCTCTGACCTCTCATACTGATTCTGGCTCCAACCTCACAGTCTGATTCCGGCTCTGTCCTCTCATACTGATTATGGCTCTGATCTCTCATAATGATTCTGGCTCTGACCTCTCAGACTGATTCTGGCTCTGACCTCTCATACTGATTCTGGCTCTGACCTCTCATACTAATTCTGGCTCTGACCTCTCAGTCTGATTCTGGCTCCGACCTCACAGTCTGATTCCGGCTCTGTCCTCTCATACTGATTCTGGCTCTGATCTCTCATACTTATTTCGGCTCTGTCCTCTCATACTGATTCTGGCTCTGATCTCTCATACTGATTCTGGCTCTGACCTCTCAGACTGATTCTGGCTCTGATCTCTCATACTAATTCTGTCTCTGACCTTTCAGTCTGATTCTGGCTCTGACCTCTCAGACTGATTCTGGCTCTGATCTCTCATACTGATTCTGGCTCTGACCTCTCATACTAATTCTGGCTCTGACCTCTCATACTGATTCTGGCTCTGACCTTTTTTACTGTTTCTGGCTCTGACCTCTCATTCTGATTCTGGCTCTGACCTCTCAGACTGATTTTGGCTCTGACCTTTTTTACTGTTTCTGGCTCTGACCCCTCATACTGATTCTGGCTCTGACCTCTCATACTGATTCTGGCTCTGACCTCTCATACTGATTCTGGCTCTGACCTCTCATACAGATTCTGGCTCTGATGTCTCATACTGATTCTGGCTCTGACCTTTCAGTCTGATTCTGGCTCTGACCTCTCATACTAATTCTGGCTCTGACCTCTCATACTGATTCTGGCTCTGACCTTTTTTACTGTTTCTGGCTCTGACCTCTCATTCTGATTCTGGCTCTGACCTCTCAGACTGATTTTGGCTCTGACCTTTTTTACTGTTTCTGGCTCTGACCTCTCATACTGATTCTGGCTCTGATCTCTCATACTGATTCTGGCTCTGACCTCTCATACTGATTCTGGCTCTGACCTCTCATACTAATTCTGGCTCTGACCTCTCAGTCTGATTCTGGCTCTGACCTCTCAGACTGATTCTGGCTCTGATCTCTCATATTGATTCTGGCTCCGACCTCACAGTCTGATTCCGGCTCTGTCCTCTCATACTGATTCTGGCTCTGATCTCTCATACTGATTTTGGCTCTGACCTCTCAGACTGATTCTGGCTCTGACCTCTCATACTGATTCTGGCTCTGACCTCTCATACTGATTCTGGCTCTGACCTCTCATACTAATTCTGGCTCTGACCTCTCAGTCTGATTCTGGCTCTGACCTCTCAGACTGATTCTGGCTCTGATCTCTCATACTGATTCTGGCTCCGACTTCACGGTCTGATTCCGGCTCTGTCCTCTCATACTGATTCTGGCTCTGACCTCTCAGACTGATTCTGGCTCTGACCTCTCATACTGATTCTGGCTCTGACCTCTCATACTGATTCTGGCTCTGACCTCTCATACTAATTCTGGCTCTGATCTCTCAGTCCGATTCTGGCTCTGACCACTCAGACTGATTCTGGCTCTGATCTCTCATACTGATTCTGGCTCCGACCTCACAGTCTGATTCCGGCTCTGTCCTCTCATACTGATTCTGGCTCTGATCTCTCATACTGATTCTGGCTCTGACCTCTCAGACTGATTCTGGCTCTGACCTCTCATACTGATTCTGGCTCTGACCTCTCAGACTGATTCTGGCTCTGACCTCTCATACTAATTCTGGCTCTGACCTCTCAGTCTGATTCTGGCTCTGACCTCTCAGACTGATTCTGGCTCTGATCTCTCATACTGATTCTGGCTCCGACTTCACAGTCTGATTCCGGCTCTGTCCTCTCATACTGATTCTGGCTCTGATCTCTCATACTGATTCTGGCTCTGACCTCTCAGACTGATTCTGGCTCTGACCTCTCATACTGATTCTGGCTCTGACCTCTCATACTAATTCTGGCTCTGACCTTTTTCTACTGTTTCTGGCTCTGACCTCTCATTCTGATTCTGGCTCTGACCTCTCAGACTGATTTTGGCTCTGACCTTTTTTACTGTTTCTGGCTCTGACCTCTCATACTGATTCTGGCTCGGACCTCTCATACTAATTCTGGCTCTGACCTCTCAGTCCGATTCTGGCTCTGACCTTTTTTACTGTTTCTGGCTCTGACCTCTCATTCTGATTCTGGCTCTGACCTCTCAGACTGATTTTGGCTCTGACCTTTTTTACTGTTTCTGGCTCTGACCTCTCATACTGATTCTGGCTCTGACCTCTCATACAGATTCTAGCTCTGATGTCTCATTCTGATTCTGGCTCTGACCTTTCAGACTGATTCTGGCTCTGACCTCTCAGACTGATTCTGGCTCTGACCTCTCAGACTGATTCTGGCTCTGATCTCTCATACTGATTCTGGCTCCGACCTCACAGTCTGATTCCGGCTCTGTCCTCTCATACTGATTCTAGCTCTGATCTCTCATACTGATTCTGGCTCTGACCTCTCATACTGATTCTGGCTCTGACCTCTCATACTGATTCTGGCTCTGACCTCTCATACTAATTCTGGCTCTAACCTCTCAGACATATTCTGGCTCTGACCTCTCAGACTGATTCTGGCTCTGATCTCTCATACTGATTCTGGCTCCGACCTCACAGTCTGATTCCGGCTCTGTCCTCTCATACTGATTCTGGCTCTGATCTCTCATACTGATTCTGACTCTGACCTCTCAGACTGATTCTGGCTCTGACCTCTCATACTGATTCTGGCTCTGACCTCTCATACTAATTCTGGCTCTGACCTCTCAGTCTGATTCTGGCTCTGACCTCTCAGACTGATTCTGGCTCTGATCTCTCATACTGATTCTGGCTCCGACCTCACAGTCTGATTCCGGCTCTGTCCTCTCATACTGATTCTGGCTCTGATCTCTCATACTGATTCTAGCTCTGACCTCTCAGACTGATTCTGGCTCTGACCTCTCATACAGATTCTGGCTCTGATGTCTCATACTGATTCTGGCTCTGACCTCTCAGACTGATTCTGGCTCTGACCTCTCAGACTGATTCTGGCTCTGATCTCTCATACTGATTCTGGCTCCGACCTCACAGTCTGATTCCGGCTCTGTCCTCTCAGTCTGATTCTGGCTCTGACCTCTCAGACTGATTCTGGCTCTGACCTCCCATACTGATTCTGGCTCTGACCTCTCATACTGATTCTGGCTCTGACCTCTCATACTAATTCTGGCTCTGACCTCTCAGTCTGATTCTGGCTCTGACCTCTCAGACTGAATCTGACTCTGATCTCTCATACTGATTCCGGCTCTGACCTCTCATACTGATTCTGGCTCTGATCTTTCACACTGATTCTGGCTCTGACCTTTCAGTCTTATTCCGGGTCTGACCTCTCATACTGATTCTGGCTCTGATCTCTCATACTAATTCTGGCTCTGACCTCTCAGTCCGATTCTGGCTCTGACCTCTCAGACTGATTCTGGCTCTGATCTCTCATATTGATTCTGGCTCCGACCTCACAGTCTGATTCCGGCTCTGTCCTCTCATACTGATTCTGGCTCTGATCTCTCATACTGATTCTGGCTCTGACCTCTCAGACTGATTCTGGCTCTGACCTCTCAGACTGATTCTGGCTCTGACCTCTCATACTGATTATGGCTCTGACCTCTCAGACTGATTCTGGCTCTGACCTCTCATACTAATTCTGGCTCTGACCTCTCAGACTGATTCTGGCTCTGATCTCTCATACTGATTCTGGCTCCGACCTCACAGTCTGATTCCGGCTCTGTCCTCTCATACTGATTCTAGCTCTGATCTCTCATACTGATTCTGGCTCTGACCTCTCATACTGATTCTGGCTCTGACCTCTCATACTGATTCTGGCTCTGACCTCTCATACTAATTCTGGCTCTAACCTCTCAGACATATTCTGGCTCTGACCTCTCAGACTGATTCTGGCTCTGATCTCTCATACTGATTCTGGCTCCGACCTCACAGTCTGATTCCGGCTCTGTCCTCTCATACTGATTCTGGCTCTGATCTCTCATACTGATTCTGACTCTGACCTCTCAGACTGATTCTGGCTCTGACCTCTCATACTGATTCTGGCTCTGACCTCTCATACTAATTCTGGCTCTGACCTCTCAGTCTGATTCTGGCTCTGACCTCTCAGACTGATTCTGGCTCTGATCTCTCATACTGATTCTGGCTCCGACCTCACAGTCTGATTCCGGCTCTGTCCTCTCATACTGATTCTGGCTTCGATCTCTCATACTGATTCTAGCTCTGACCTCTCAGACTGATTCTGGCTCTGACCTCTCATACAGATTCTGGCTCTGATGTCTCATACTGATTCTGGCTCTGACCTCTCAGACTGATTCTGGCTCTGACCTCTCAGACTGATTCTGGCTCTGATCTCTCATACTGATTCTGGCTCCGACCTCACAGTCTGATTCCGGCTCTGTCCTCTCAGTCTGATTCTGGCTCTGACCTCTCAGACTGATTCTGGCTCTGACCTCCCATACTGATTCTGGCTCTGACCTCTCATACTGATTCTGGCTCTGACCTCTCATACTAATTCTGGCTCTGACCTCTCAGTCTGATTCTGGCTCTGACCTCTCAGACTGAATCTGACTCTGATCTCTCATACTGATTCCGGCTCTGACCTCTCATACTGATTCTGGCTCTGATCTTTCACACTGATTCTGGCTCTGACCTTTCAGTCTTATTCCGGGTCTGACCTCTCATACTGATTCTGGCTCTGATCTCTCATACTAATTCTGGCTCTGACCTCTCAGTCCGATTCTGGCTCTGACCTCTCAGACTGATTCTGGCTCTGATCTCTCATATTGATTCTGGCTCCGACCTCACAGTCTGATTCCGGCTCTGTCCTCTCATACTGATTCTGGCTCTGATCTCTCATACTGATTCTGGCTCTGACCTCTCAGACTGATTCTGGCTCTGACCTCTCAGACTGATTCTGGCTCTGACCTCTTATACTGATTATGGCTCTGACCTCTCAGACTGATTCTGGCTCTGACCTCTCATACTAATTCTGGCTCTGACCTCTCAGTCTGATTCTGGCTCTGACCTCTCAGACTGATTCTGGCTCTGATCTCCCATACTGATTCTGGCTCCGACTTCACAGTCTGATTCCGGCTCTGTCCTCTCATACTGATTCTGGCTCTGATCTCTCATACTGATTCTGGCTCTGACCTCTCATACTGATTCTGGCTCTGACCTCTCATACTAATTCTGGCTCTGACCTCTCAGTCCGATTCTGGCTCTGACCTCTCATACTGATTCTGGCTCTGACCTCACAGTCTGATTCCGGCTCTGTCCTCTCATACTGATTCTGGCTCTGATCTCTCATACAAATTCTGGCTCTGACCTCTCAGACTGATTCTGGCTCTGACCTCTCATACTGATTCTGGCTCTGACCTCTCAGACTAATTCTGGCTCTGACCTCTCAGACTGATTCTGGCTCTGATCTCTCATACTGATTCTGGCTCCGACCTCACAGTCTGATTCCGGCTCTGTCCTCTCATACTGATTCTTGCTCTGATCTCTCATACTGATTCGGGCTCTGACCACTCATACTAATTCTGGCTCTGACCTCTCATACTGATTCTGGCTCTGACCTTTTTTACTGTTTCTGGCTCTGACCTCTCATTCTGATTCTGGCTCTGACCTCTCAGACTGATTTTGGCTCTGACCTTTTTTACTGTTTCTGGCTCTGACCTCTCATACTGATTCTGGCTCTGATCTCTCATACTAATTCTGGCTCTGACCTCTCAGTCTGATTCTGGCTCTGACCTCTCAGACTGATTCTGGCTCTGATCTCTCATATTGATTCTGGCTCCGACCTCACAGTCTGATTCCGGCTCTGTCCTCTCATACTGATTCTGGCTCTGATCTCTCATACTGATTCTGGCTCTGACCTCTCAGACTGATTCTGGCTCTGACCTCTCATACTGATTCTGGCTCTGACCTCTCATACTTATTCTGGCTTTGACCTCTCATACTAATTCTGGCTCTGACCTCTCAGTCCGATTCTGGCTCTGACCTCTCAGACTGATTCTGGCTCTGATCTCTCATACTGATTCTGGCTCCGACCTCACAGTCTGATTCCGGCTCTGTCCTCTCATACTGATTCTGGCTCTGATCTCTCATACTGATTCTGGCTCTGTCCTCTCAGACTGATTCTGGCTCTGACCTCTCATACTAATTCTGGCTCTGACCTCTCAGTCTGATTCTGGCTCTGACCTCTCAGACTGATTCTGGCTCTGATCTCTCATACTGATTCTGGCTCCGACTTCACAGTCTGATTCCGGCTCTGTCCTCTCATACTGATTCTGGCTCTGATCTCTCATACTGATTCTGGCTCTGACCTCTCAGACTGATTCTGGCTCTGACCTCTCATACTGATTCTGGCTCTGACCTCTCATACTGATACTGGCTCTGACCTCTCATACTAATTCTGGCTCTGACCTCTCAGTCTGATTCTGGCTCTGACCTCTCAGACTGATTCTGGCTCTGATCTCTCATACTGATTCTGGCTCCGACCTCACAGTCTGATTCCGGCTCTGTCCTCTCATACTGATTCTGGCTCTGACCTCTCATACTGATTCTGGCTCTGACCTCTCATACTAATTCTGGCTCTGACCTCTCAGTCTGATTCTGGCTCTGACCTCTCAGACTGATTCTGGCTCTGATCTCTCATACTGATTCTGGCTCCAACCTCACAGTCTGATTCCGGCTCTGTCCTCTCATACTGATTATGGCTCTGATCTCTCATAATGATTCTGGCTCTGACCTCTCAGACTGATTCTGGCTCTGACCTCTCATACTGATTCTGGCTCTGACCTCTCATACTAATTCTGGCTCTGACCTCTCAGTCTGATTCTGGCTCCGACCTCACAGTCTGATTCCGGCTCTGTCCTCTCATACTGATTCTGGCTCTGATCTCTCATACTTATTCCGGCTCTGTCCTCTCATACTGATTCTGGCTCTGATCTCTCATACTGATTCTGGCTCTGACCTCTCAGACTGATTCTGGCTCTGATCTCTCATACTAATTCTGTCTCTGACCTTTCAGTCTGATTCTGGCTCTGACCTCTCAGACTGATTCTGGCTCTGATCTCTCATACTGATTCTGGCTCCGACCTCACAGTCTGATTCCGGCTCTGTCCTCTCATACTGATTCTGGCTCTGATCTCTCATACTGATTCTGGCTCTGACCTCTCAGACTGATTCTGGCTCTGACCTCTCATACTAATTCTGGCTCTGACCTCTCATACTGATTCTGGCTCTGACCTTTTTTACTGTTTCTGGCTCTGACCTCTCATTCTGATTCTGGCTCTGACCTCTCAGACTGATTTTGGCTCTGACCTTTTTTACTGTTTCTGGCTCTGACCCCTCATACTGATTCTGGCTCTGACCTCTCATACTGATTCTGGCTCTGACCTCTCATACTGATTCTGGCTCTGACCTCTCATACAGATTCTGGCTCTGATGTCTCATACTGATTCTGGCTCTGACCTTTCAGTCTGATTCTGGCTCTGACCTCTCAGACTGATTCTGGCTCTGACCTCTCAGACTGATTCTGGCTCTGACCTCTCATACTGATTCTGGCTCTGACCTCTCAGACTGATTTTGGCTCGGACCTTTTTTACTGTTTCTGGCTCTGACCTCTCATACTGATTCTGGCTCTGACCTTTTTTACTGTTTCTGGCTCTGACCTCTCATTCTGATTCTGGCTCTGACCTCTCAGACTGATTTTGGCTCTGACCTTTTTTACTGTTTCTGGCTCTGACCTCTCATACTGATTCTGGCTCTGACCTCTCATACTAATTCTGGCTCTGACCTCTCAGTCTGATTCTGGCTCTGATCTCTCATACTGATTCTGGCTCCGACCTCACAGTCTGATTCCGGCTCTGTCCTCTCATACTGATTCTGGCTCTGATCTCTCATACTGATTCTGGCTCTGACCTCTAAGACTGATTCTGGCTCTGATCTCTCATACTGATTCTGGCTCCGACCTCACAGTCTGATTCCGGCTCTGTCCTCTCATACTGATTCTGGCTCTGATCTCTCATACTGATTCTGGCTCTGACCTCTCATACTGATTCTGGCTCTGACCTCTCATACTAATTCTGGCTCTAACCTCTCAGACTTATTCTTGCTCTGACCTCTCAGACTGATTCTGGCTCTGATCTCTCATTCTGATTCTGACTCTGACCTCTCAGACTGATTCTGGCTCTGACCTCTCATACTGATTCTGGCTCTGACCTCTCATACTAATTCTGGCTCTGACCTCTCAGTCTGATTCTGGCTCTGACCTCTCAGACTGATTCTGGCTCTGATCTCTCATACTGATTCTGGCTCCGACCTCACAGTCTGATTCCGGCTCTGTCCTCTCATACTGATTCTGGCTCTGATCTCTCATACTGATTCTGGCTCCGACCTCACAGTCTGATTCCGGCTCTGTCCTCTCATACTGATTCTGGCTCTGATCTCTCATACTGATTCTGGCTCTGACCTCTCATACTGATTCTGGCTCTGACCTCTCATACTAATTCTGGCTCTGACCTCTCAGTCTGATTCTGGCTCTGACCTCTCAGACTGATTCTGGCTCTGATCTCTCATATTGATTCTGGCTCCGACCTCACAGTCTGATTCCGGCTCTGTCCTCTCATACTGATTCTGGCTCTGATTTCTCATACTGATTCTGGCTCTGACCTCTCAGACTGATTCTGGCTCTGACCTCTCAGACTGATTCTGGCTCTGACCTCTTATACAGATTCTGGCTCTGATGTCTCATACTGATTCTGGCTCTGACCTCTCAGACTGATTCTGGCTCTGACCTCTCAGACTGATTCTGGCTCTGATCTCTCATACTGATTCTGGCTCCGACCTCACAGTCTGATTCCGGCTCTGTCCTCTCAGTCTGATTCTGGCTCTGACCTCTCAGACTGATTCTGGCTCTGACCTCCCATACTGATTCTGGCTCTGACCTCTCATACTGATTCTGGCTCTGACCTCTCATACTAATTCTGGCTCTGACCTCTCAGTCTGATTCTGGCTCTGACCTCTCAGACTGAATCTGACTCTGATCTCTCATACTGATTCCGGCTCTGACCTCTCATACTGATTCTGGCTCTGATCTTTCACACTGATTCTGGCTCTGACCTTTCAGTCTTATTCCGGGTCTGACCTCTCATACTGATTCTGGCTCTGATCTCTCATACTAATTCTGGCTCTGACCTCTCAGTCCGATTCTGGCTCTGACCTCTCAGACTGATTCTGGCTCTGATCTCTCATATTGATTCTGGCTCCGACCTCACAGTCTGATTCCGGCTCTGTCCTCTCATACTGATTCTGGCTCTGATCTCTCATACTGATTCTGGCTCTGACCTCTCAGACTGATTCTGGCTCTGACCTCTCATACTGATTATGGCTCTGACCTCTCAGACTGATTCTGGCTCTGACCTCTCATACTAATTCTGGCTCTGACCTCTCAGTCTGATTCTGGCTCTGACCTCTCAGACTGATTCTGGCTCTGATCTCTCATACTGATTCTGGCTCCGACTTCACAGTCTGATTCCGGCTCTGTCCTCTCATACTGATTCTGGCTCTGATCTCTCATACTGATTCTGGCTCTGACCTCTCAGACTGATTCTGGCTCTGACCTCTCATACTGATTCTGGCTCTGACCTCTCATACTGATTCTGGCTCTGACCTCTCATACTGATTCTGGCTCTGACCTCTCATACTGATTCTGGCTCTGACCTCTCAGACTAATTCTGGCTCTGACCTCTCAGACTGATTCTGGCTCTGATCTCTCATACTGATTCTGGCTCCGACCTCACAGTCTGATTCCGGCTCTGTCCTCTCATACTGATTCTGGCTCTGATCTCTCATACTGATTCGGGCTCTGACCACTCATACTAATTCTGGCTCTGACCTCTCATACTGATTCTGGCTCTGACCTTTTTTACTGTTTCTGGCTCTGACCTCTCATTCTGATTCTGGCTCTGACCTCTCAGACTGATTTTGGCTCTGACCTTTTTTACTGTTTCTGGCTCTGACCTCTCATACTGATTCTGGCTCTGACCTCTCATACTGATTCTGGCTCTGTCCTCTCAGACTGATTTTGGATCTGACCTTTTTTACTTGTTCTGGCTCTGACCTCTCATTCTGATTCTGGCTCTGATCTCTCATACTGATTCTGGCTCCGACCTCACAGTCTGATTCCGGCTCTGTCCTCTCATACTGATTCTGGCTCTGATCTCTCATACTGATTCTGGCTCTGACCTCTCATACTGATTCTGGCTCTGACCTCTCATACTGATTCTGGCTCTGACCTCTCATACTAATTCTGGCTCTAACCTCTCAGACTTATTCTGGCTCTGACCTCTCAGACTGATTCTGGCTCTGATTTCTCATACTGATTCTGGCTCCGACCTCACAGTCTGATTCCGGCTCTGTCCTCTCATACTGATTCTGGCTCTGTTCTCTCATACTGATTCTGACTCTGACCTCTCAGACTGATTCTGGCTCTGACCTCTCAGACTGATTCTGGCTCTGACCTCTCATACTAATTCTGGCTCTGACCTCTCAGTCTGATTCTGGCTCTGACCTCTCAGACTGATTCTGGCTCTGATCTCTCATATTGATTCTGGCTCCGACCTCACAGTCTGATTCCGGCTCTGTCCTCTCATACTGATTCTGGCTCTGATCTCTCATACTGATTCTGGCTCTGACCTCTCAGACTGATTCTGGCTCTGACCTCTCATACTGATTCTGGCTCTGACCTCTCATACTTATTCTGGCTTTGACCTCTCATACTAATTCTGGCTCTGACCTCTCAGTCCGATTCTGGCTCTGACCTCTCAGACTGATTCTGGCTCTGATCTCTCATACTGATTCTGGCTCCGACCTCACAGTCTGATTCCGGCTCTGTCCTCTCATACTGATTCTGGCTCTGATCTCTCATACTGATTCTGGCTCTGTCCTCTCAGACTGATTCTGGCTCTGACCTCTCATACTAATTCTGGCTCTGACCTCTCAGTCTGATTCTGGCTCTGACCTCTCAGACTGATTCTGGCTCTGATCTCTCATACTGATTCTGGCTCCGACTTCACAGTCTGATTCCGGCTCTGTCCTCTCATACTGATTCTGGCTCTGATCTCTCATACTGATTCTGGCTCTGACCTCTCAGACTGATTCTGGCTCTGACCTCTCATACTGATTCTGGCTCTGACCTCTCATACTGATACTGGCTCTGACCTCTCATACTAATTCTGGCTCTGACCTCTCAGTCTGATTCTGGCTCTGACCTCTCAGACTGATTCTGGCTCTGATCTCTCATACTGATTCTGGCTCCGACCTCACAGTCTGATTCCTGCTCTGTCCTCTCATACTGATTCTGGCTCTGATCTCTCATACTGATTCTGGCTCTGACCTCTCAGACTGATTCTGGCTCTGACCTCTCATACTGATTCTGGCTCTGACCTTTCAGACTGATTCTGGCTCTGACCTCTCATACTAATTCTGGCTCTGACCTCTCAGTCTGATTCTGGCTCTGACCTCTCAGACTGATTCTGGCTCTGATCTCTCATACTGATTCTGGCTCCAACCTCACAGTCTGATTCCGGCTCTGTCCTCTCATACTGATTATGGCTCTGATCTCTCATAATGATTCTGGCTCTGACCTCTCAGACTGATTCTGGCTCTGACCTCTCATACTGGTTCTGGCTCTGACCTCTCATACTAATTCTGGCTCTGACCTCTCAGTCTGATTCTGGCTCCGACCTCACAGTCTGATTCCGGCTCTGTCCTCTCATACTGATTCTGGCTCTGATCTCTCATACTTATTTCGGCTCTGTCCTCTCATACTGATTCTGGCTCTGATCTCTCATACTGATTCTGGCTCTGACCTCTCAGACTGATTCTGGCTCTGATCTCTCATACTAATTCTGTCTCTGACCTTTCAGTCTGATTCTGGCTCTGACCTCTCAGACTGATTCTGGCTCTGATCTCTCATACTGATTCTGGCTCTGACCTCTCAGACTGATTCTGGCTCTGACCTCTCATACTAATTCTGGCTCTGACCTCTCATACTGATTCTGGCTCTGACCTTTTTTACTGTTTCTGGCTCTGACCTCTCATTCTGATTCTGGCTCTGACCTCTCAGACTGATTTTGGCTCTGACCTTTTTTACTGTTTCTGGCTCTGACCCCTCATACTGATTCTGGCTCTGACTTCTCATACTGATTCTGGCTCTGACCTCTCATACAGATTCTGGCTCTGATGTCTCATACTGATTCTGGCTCTGACCTTTCAGTCTGATTCTGGCTCTGACCTCTCATACTAATTCTGGCTCTGACCTCTCATACTGATTCTGGCTCTGACCTTTTTTACTGTTTCTGGCTCTGACCTCTCATTCTGATTCTGGCTCTGACCTCTCAGACTGATTTTGGCTCTGACCTTTTTTACTGTTTCTGGCTCTGACCTCTCATACTGATTCTGGCTCTGATCTCTCATACTGATTCTGGCTCTGACCTCTCATACTGATTCTGGCTCTGACCTCTCATACTAATTCTGGCTCTGACCTCTCAGTCTGATTCTGGCTCTGACCTCTCAGACTGATTCTGGCTCTGATCTCTCATATTGATTCTGGCTCCGACCTCACAGTCTGATTCCGGCTCTGTCCTCTCATACTGATTCTGGCTCTGATCTCTCATACTGATTTTGGCTCTGACCTCTCAGACTGATTCTGGCTCTGACCTCTCATACTGATTCTGGCTCTGACCTCTCATACTGATTCTGGCTCTGACCTCTCATACTAATTCTGGCTCTGACCTCTCAGTCTGATTCTGGCTCTGACCTCTCAGACTGATTCTGGCTCTGATCTCTCATACTGATTCTGGCTCCGACTTCACGGTCTGATTCCGGCTCTGTCCTCTCATACTGATTCTGGCTCTGACCTCTCAGACTGATTCTGGCTCTGACCTCTCATACTGATTCTGGCTCTGACCTCTCATACTGATTCTGGCTCTGACCTCTCATACTAATTCTGGCTCTGATCTCTCAGTCCGATTCTGGCTCTGACCACTCAGACTGATTCTGGCTCTGATCTCTCATACTGATTCTGGCTCCGACCTCACAGTCTGATTCCGGCTCTGTCCTCTCATACTGATTCTGGCTCTGATCTCTCATACTGATTCTGGCTCTGACCTCTCAGACTGATTCTGGCTCTGACCTCTCATACTGATTCTGGCTCTGACCTCTCAGACTGATTCTGGCTCTGACCTCTCATACTAATTCTGGCTCTGACCTCTCAGTCTGATTCTGGCTCTGACCTCTCAGACTGATTCTGGCTCTGATCTCTCATACTGATTCTGGCTCCGACTTCACAGTCTGATTCCGGCTCTGTCCTCTCATACTGATTCTGGCTCTGATCTCTCATACTGATTCTGGCTCTGACCTCTCAGACTGATTCTGGCTCTGACCTCTCATACTGATTCTGGCTCTGACCTCTCATACTAATTCTGGCTCTGACCTCTCAGTCCGATTCTGGCTCTGACCTTTTTCTACTGTTTCTGGCTCTGACCTCTCATTCTGATTCTGGCTCTGACCTCTCAGACTGATTTTGGCTCTGACCTTTTTTACTGTTTCTGGCTCCAACCTCACAGTCTGATTCCGGCTCTGTCCTCTCATACTGATTATGGCTCTGATCTCTCATAATGATTCTGGCTCTGACCTCTCAGACTGATTCTGGCTCTGACCTCTCATACTGATTCTGGCTCTGACCTCTCATACTAATTCTGGCTCTGACCTCTCAGTCTGATTCTGGCTCCGACCTCACAGTCTGATTCCGGCTCTGTCCTCTCATACTGATTCTGGCTCTGATCTCTCATACTTATTTCGGCTCTGTCCTCTCATACTGATTCTGGCTCTGATCTCTCATACTGATTCTGGCTCTGACCTCTCAGACTGATTCTGGCTCTGATCTCTCATACTAATTCTGTCTCTGACCTTTCAGTCTGATTCTGGCTCTGACCTCTCAGACTGATTCTGGCTCTGATCTCTCATACTGATTCTGGCTCTGACCTCTCAGAATGATTCTGGCTCTGACCTCTCATACTAATTCTGGCTCTGACCTCTCATACTGATTCTGGCTCTGACCTTTTTTACTGTTTCTGGCTCTGACCTCTCATTCTGATTCTGGCTCTGACCTCTCAGACTGATTTTGGCTCTGACCTTTTTTACTGTTTCTGGCTCTGACCCCTCATACTGATTCTGGCTCTGACCTCTCATACTGATTCTGGCTCTGACCTCTCATACTGATTCTGGCTCTGACCTCTCATACAGATTCTGGCTCTGATGTCTCATACTGATTCTGGCTCTGACCTTTCAGTCTGATTCTGGCTCTGACCTCTCATACTAATTCTGGCTCTGACCTCTCATACTGATTCTGGCTCTGACCTTTTTTACTGTTTCTGGCTCTGACCTCTCATTCTGATTCTGGCTCTGACCTCTCAGACTGATTTTGGCTCTGACCTTTTTTACTGTTTCTGGCTCTGACCTCTCATACTGATTCTGGCTCTGATCTCTCATACTGATTCTGGCTCTGACCTCTCATACTGATTCTGGCTCTGACCTCTCATACTAATTCTGGCTCTGACCTCTCAGTCTGATTCTGGCTCTGACCTCTCAGACTGATTCTGGCTCTGATCTCTCATATTGATTCTGGCTCCGACCTCACAGTCTGATTCCGGCTCTGTCCTCTCATACTGATTCTGGCTCTGATCTCTCATACTGATTTTGGCTCTGACCTCTCAGACTGATTCTGGCTCTGACCTCTCATACTGATTCTGGCTCTGACCTCTCATACTGATTCTGGCTCTGACCTCTCATACTAATTCTGGCTCTGACCTCTCAGTCTGATTCTGGCTCTGACCTCTCAGACTGATTCTGGCTCTGATCTCTCATACTGATTCTGGCTCCGACTTCACGGTCTGATTCCGGCTCTGTCCTCTCATACTGATTCTGGCTCTGACCTCTCAGACTGATTCTGGCTCTGACCTCTCATACTGATTCTGGCTCTGACCTCTCATACTGATTCTGGCTCTGACCTCTCATACTAATTCTGGCTCTGATCTCTCAGTCCGATTCTGGCTCTGACCACTCAGACTGATTCTGGCTCTGATCTCTCATACTGATTCTGGCTCCGACCTCACAGTCTGATTCCGGCTCTGTCCTCTCATACTGATTCTGGCTCTGATCTCTCATACTGATTCTGGCTCTGACCTCTCAGACTGATTCTGGCTCTGACCTCTCATACTGATTCTGGCTCTGACCTCTCAGACTGATTCTGGCTCTGACCTCTCATACTAATTCTGGCTCTGACCTCTCAGTCTGATTCTGGCTCTGACCTCTCAGACTGATTCTGGCTCTGATCTCTCATACTGATTCTGGCTCCGACTTCACAGTCTGATTCCGGCTCTGTCCTCTCAGACTGATTCTGGCTCTGACCTCTCAGACTGATTCTGGCTCTGACCTCTCATACTGATTCTGGCTCTGACCTCTCATACTAATTCTGGCTCTGACCTCTCAGTCCGATTCTGGCTCTGACCTTTTTCTACTGTTTCTGGCTCTGACCTCTCATTCTGATTCTGGCTCTGACCTCTCAGACTGATTTTGGCTCTGACCTTTTTTACTGTTTCTGGCTCTGACCTCTCATACTGATTCTGGCTCTGACCTCTCATACAGATTCTAGCTCTGATGTCTCATTCTGATTCTGGCTCTGACCTTTCAGACTGATTCTGGCTCTGACCTCTCAGACTGATTCTGGCTCTGACCTCTCAGACTGATTCTGGCTCTGATCTCTCATACTGATTCTGGCTCCGACCTCACAGTCTGATTCCGGCTCTGTCCTCTCATACTGATTCTAGCTCTGATCTCTCATACTGATTCTGGCTCTGACCTCTCATACTGATTCTGGCTCTGACCTCTCATACTGATTCTGGCTCTGACCTCTCATACTAATTCTGGCTCTAACCTCTCAGACATATTCTGGCTCTGACCTCTCAGACTGATTCTGGCTCTGATCTCTCATACTGATTCTGGCTCCGACCTCACAGTCTGATTCCGGCTCTGTCCTTTCATACTGATTCTGGCTCTGATCTCTCATACTGATTCTGACTCTGACCTCTCAGACTGATTCTGGCTCTGACCTCTCATACTGATTCTGGCTCTGACCTCTCATACTAATTCTGGCTCTGACCTCTCAGTCTGATTCTGGCTCTGACCTCTCAGACTGATTCTGGCTCTGATCTCTCATACTGATTCTGGCTCCGACCTCACAGTCTGATTCCGGCTCTGTCCTCTCATACTGATTCTGGCTCTGATCTCTCATACTGATTCTAGCTCTGACCTCTCAGACTGATTCTGGCTCTGACCTCTCATACAGATTCTGGCTCTGATGTCTCATACTGATTCTGGCTCTGACCTCTCAGACTGATTCTGGCTCTGACCTCTCAGACTGATTCTGGCTCTGATCTCTCATACTGATTCTGGCTCCGACCTCACAGTCTGATTCCGGCTCTGTCCTCTCAGTCTGATTCTGGCTCTGACCTCTCAGACTGATTCTGGCTCTGACCTCCCATACTGATTCTGGCTCTGACCTCTCATAATGATTCTGGCTCTGACCTCTCAGACTGATTTTGGCTCTGACCTTTTTTACTGTTTCTGGCTCTGACCTCTCATACTGATTCTGGCTCTGATCTCTCATACTAATTCTGGCTCTGACCTCTCAGTCTGATTCTGGCTCTGACCTCTCAGACTGATTCTGGCTCTGATCTCTCATATTGATTCTGGCTCCGACCTCACAGTCTGATTCCGGCTCTGTCCTCTCATACTGATTCTGGCTCTGATCTCTCATACTGATTCTGGCTCTGACCTCTCAGACTGATTCTGGCTCTGACCTCTCATACTGATTCTGGCTCTGACCTCTCATACTTATTCTGGCTTTGACCTCTCATACTAATTCTGGCTCTGACCTCTCAGTCCGATTCTGGCTCTGACCTCTCAGACTGATTCTGGCTCTGATCTCTCATACTGATTCTGGCTCCGACCTCACAGTCTGATTCCGGCTCTGTCCTCTCATACTGATTCTGGCTCTGATCTCTCATTCTGATTCTGGCTCTGTCCTCTCAGACTGATTCTGGCTCTGACCTCTCATACTAATTCTGGCTCTGACCTCTCAGTCTGATTCTGGCTCTGACCTCTCAGACTGATTCTGGCTCTGATCTCTCATACTGATTCTGGCTCCGACTTCACAGTCTGATTCCGGCTCTGTCCTCTCATACTGATTCTGGCTCTGATCTCTCATACTGATTCTGGCTCTGACCTCTCAGACTGATTCTGGCTCTGACCTCTCATACTGATTCTGGCTCTGACCTCTCATACTGATACTGGCTCTGACCTCTCATACTAATTCTGGCTCTGACCTCTCAGTCTGATTCTGGCTCTGACCTCTCAGACTGATTCTGGCTCTGATCTCTCATACTGATTCTGGCTCCGACCTCACAGTCTGATTCCGGCTCTGTCCTCTCATACTGATTCTGGCTCTGATCTCTCATACTGATTCTGGCTCTGACCTCTCAGACTGATTCTGGCTCTGACCTCTCATACTGATTCTGGCTCTGACCTCTCATACTGATACTGGCTCTGACCTCTCATACTAATTCTGGCTCTGACCTCTCAGTCTGATTCTGGCTCTGACCTCTCAGACTGATTCTGGCTCTGATCTCTCATACTGATTCTGGCTCCGACCTCACAGTCTGATTCCGGCTCTGTCCTCTCATACTGATTCTGGCTCTGATCTCTCATACTTATTCCGGCTCTGTCCTCTCATACTGATTCTGGCTCTGATCTCTCATACTGATTCTGGCTCTGACCTCTCAGACTGATTCTGGCTCTGATCTCTCATACTAATTCTGTCTCTGACCTTTCAGTCTGATTCTGGCTCTGACCTCTCAGACTGATTCTGGCTCTGATCTCTCATACTGATTCTGGCTCCGACCTCACAGTCTGATTCCGGCTCTGTCCTCTCATACTGATTCTGGCTCTGATCTCTCATACTGATTCTGGCTCTGACCTCTCAGACTGATTCTGGCTCTGACCTCTCATACTAATTCTGGCTCTGACCTCTCATACTGATTCTGGCTCTGACCTTTTTTACTGTTTCTGGCTCTGACCTCTCATTCTGATTCTGGCTCTGACCTCTCAGACTGATTTTGGCTCTGACCTTTTTTACTGTTTCTGGCTCTGACCCCTCATACTGATTCTGGCTCTGACCTCTCATACTGATTCTGGCTCTGACCTCTCATACTGATTCTGGCTCTGACCTCTCATACAGATTCTGGCTCTGATGTCTCATACTGATTCTGGCTCTGACCTTTCAGTCTGATTCTGGCTCTGACCTCTCAGACTGATTCTGGCTCTGACCTCTCAGACTGATTCTGGCTCTGACCTCTCATACTGATTCTGGCTCTGACCTCTCAGACTGATTTTGGCTCGGACCTTTTTTACTGTTTCTGGCTCTGACCTCTCATACTGATTCTGGCTCTGACCTTTTTTACTGTTTCTGGCTCTGACCTCTCATTCTGATTCTGGCTCTGACCTCTCAGACTGATTTTGGCTCTGACCTTTTTTACTGTTTCTGGCTCTGACCTCTCATACTGATTCTGGCTCTGACCTCTCATACTAATTCTGGCTCTGACCTCTCAGTCTGATTCTGGCTCTGATCTCTCATACTGATTCTGGCTCCGACCTCACAGTCTGATTCCGGCTCTGTCCTCTCATACTGATTCTGGCTCTGATCTCTCATACTGATTCTGGCTCTGACCTCTAAGACTGATTCTGGCTCTGATCTCTCATACTGATTCTGGCTCCGACCTCACAGTCTGATTCCGGCTCTGTCCTCTCATACTGATTCTGGCTCTGATCTCTCATACTGATTCTGGCTCTGACCTCTCATACTGATTCTGGCTCTGACCTCTCATACTAATTCTGGCTCTAGCCTCTCAGACTTATTCTTGCTCTGACCTCTCAGACTGATTCTGGCTCTGATCTCTCATTCTGATTCTGACTCTGACCTCTCAGACTGATTCTGGCTCTGACCTCTCATACTGATTCTGGCTCTGACCTCTCATACTGATTCTGGCTCTGACCTCTCAGTCTGATTCTGGCTCTGACCTCTCAGACTGATTCTGGCTCTGATCTCTCATACTGATTCTGGCTCCGACCTCACAGTCTGATTCCGGCTCTGTCCTCTCATACTGATTCTGGCTCTGATCTCTCATACTGATTCTGGCTCCGACCTCACAGTCTGATTCCGGCTCTGTCCTCTCATACTGATTCTGGCTCTGATCTCTCATACTGATTCTGGCTCTGACCTCTCATACTGATTCTGGCTCTGACCTCTCATACTAATTCTGGCTCTGACCTCTCAGTCTGATTCTGGCTCTGACCTCTCAGACTGATTCTGGCTCTGATCTCTCATATTGATTCTGGCTCCGACCTCACAGTCTGATTCCGGCTCTGTCCTCTCATACTGATTCTGGCTCTGATTTCTCATACTGATTCTGGCTCTGACCTCTCAGACTGATTCTGGCTCTGACCTCTCATACTGATTCTGGCTCTGACCTCTCAGACTGATTCTGGCTCTGACCTCTCATACAGATTCTGGCTCTGATGTCTCATACTGATTCTGGCTCTGACCTCTCAGACTGATTCTGGCTCTGACCTCTCAGACTGATTCTGGCTCTGATCTCTCATACTGATTCTGGCTCCGACCTCACAGTCTGATTCTGGCTCTGATCTCTCAGACTGATTCTGGCTCTGACCTCCCATACTGATTCTGGCTCTGACCTCTCATACTGATTCTGGCTCTGACCTCTCATACTAATTCTGGCTCTGACCTCTCAGTCTGATTCTGGCTCTGACCTCTCAGACTGAATCTGACTCTGATCTCTCATACTGATTCCGGCTCTGACCTCTCATACTGATTCTGGCTCTGATCTTTCACACTGATTCTGGCTCTGACCTTTCAGTCTTATTCCGGGTCTGACCTCTCATACTGATTCTGGCTCTGATCTCTCATACTAATTCTGGCTCTGACCTCTCAGTCCGATTCTGGCTCTGACCTCTCAGACTGATTCTGGCTCTGATCTCTCATATTGATTCTGGCTCCGACCTCACAGTCTGATTCCGGCTCTGTCCTCTCATACTGATTCTGGCTCTGATCTCTCATACTGATTCTGGCTCTGACCTCTCAGACTGATTCTGGCTCTGACCTCTCATACTGATTATGGCTCTGACCTCTCAGACTGATTCTGGCTCTGACCTCTCATACTAATTCTGGCTCTGACCTCTCAGTCTGATTCTGGCTCTGACCTCTCAGACTGATTCTGGCTCTGATCTCTCATACTGATTCTGGCTCCGACTTCACAGTCTGATTCCGGCTCTGTCCTCTCATACTGATTCTGGCTCTGATCTCTCATACTGATTCTGGCTCTGACCTCTCAGACTGATTCTGGCTCTGACCTCTCATACTGATTTTGGCTCTGACCTCTCATACTGATTCTGGCTCTGACCTCTCATACTGATTCTGGCTCTGACCTCTCATACTAATTCTGGCTCTGACCTCTCAGTCCGATTCTGGCTCTGACCTCTCATACTGATTCTGGCTCTGACCTCACAGTCTGATTCCGGCTCTGTCCTCTCATACTGATTCTGGCTCTGATCTCTCATACAGATTCTGGCTCTGATCTCTCATACTGATTCTGGCTCTGACCTCACAGTCTGATTCCGGCTCTGTCCTCTCATACTGATTCTGGCTCTGACCTCTCATACTGATTCTGGCTCTGACCTCTCATACTAATTCTGGCTCTGACCTCTCAGTCCGATTCTGGCTCTGACCTCTCATACTGATTCTGGCTCTGACCTCACAGTCTGATTCCGGCTCTGTCCTCTCATACTGATTCTGGCTCTGATCTCTCATACAGATTCTGGCTCTGATCTCTCATACTGATTCTGGCTCTGACCTCACAGTCTGATTCCGGCTCTGTCCTCTCATACTGATTCTGGTTCTGATCTCTCATACAAATTCTGGCTCTGACCTCTCAGACTGATTCTGGCTCTGACCTCTCATACTGATTCTGGCTCTGACCTCTCAGACTAATTCTGGCTCTGACCTCTCAGACTGATTCTGGCTCTGATCTCTCATACTGATTCTGGCTCCGACCTCACAGTCTGATTCCGGCTCTGTCCTCTCATACTGATTCTGGCTCTGATCTCTCATACAGATTCTGGCTCTGATCTCTCATACTGATTCTGGCTCTGACCTCACAGTCTGATTCCGGCTCTGTCCTCTCATACTGATTCTGGCTCTGATCTCTCATACTGATTCTGGCTCTGTCCTCTCAGACTGATTCTGGCTCTGACCTCTCATACTAATTCTGGCTCTGACCTCTCAGTCTGATTCTGGCTCTGACCTCTCAGACTGATTCTGGCTCTGATCTCTCATACTGATTCTGGCTCCGACTTCACAGTCTGATTCCGGCTCTGTCCTCTCATACTGATTCTGGCTCTGATCTCTCATACTGATTCTGGCTCTGACCTCTCAGACTGATTCTGGCTCTGACCTCTCATACTGATTCTGGCTCTGACCTCTCATACTGATACTGGCTCTGACCTCTCATACTAATTCTGGCTCTGACCTCTCAGTCTGATTCTGGCTCTGACCTCTCAGACTGATTCTGGCTCTGATCTCTCATACTGATTCTGGCTCCGACCTCACAGTCTGATTCCGGCTCTGTCCTCTCATACTGATTCTGGCTCTGATCTCTCATACTGATTCTGGCTCTGACCTCTCAGACTGATTCTGGCTCTGACCTCTCATACTGATTCTGGCTCTGACCTTTCAGACTGATTCTGACTCTGACCTCTCATACTAATTCTGGCTCTGACCTCTCAGTCTGATTCTGGCTCTGACCTCTCAGACTGATTCTGGCTCTGATCTCTCATACTGATTCTGGCTCCAACCTCACAGTCTGATTCCGGCTCTGTCCTCTCATACTGATTATGGCTCTGATCTCTCATAATGATTCTGGCTCTGACCTCTCAGACTGATTCTGGCTCTGACCTCTCATACTGATTCTGGCTCTGACCTCTCATACTAATTCTGGCTCTGACCTCTCAGTCTGATTCTGGCTCCGACCTCACAGTCTGATTCCGGCTCTGTCCTCTCATACTGATTCTGGCTCTGATCTCTCATACTTATTTCGGCTCTGTCCTCTCATACTGATTCTGGCTCTGATCTCTCATACTGATTCTGGCTCTGACCTCTCAGACTGATTCTGGCTCTGATCTCTCATACTAATTCTGTCTCTGACCTTTCAGTCTGATTCTGGCTCTGACCTCTCAGACTGATTCTGGCTCTGATCTCTCATACTGATTCTGGCTCTGACCTCTCAGACTGATTCTGGCTCTGACCTCTCATACTAATTCTGGCTCTGACCTCTCATACTGATTCTGGCTCTGACCTTTTTTACTGTTTCTGGCTCTGACCTCTCATTCTGATTCTGGCTCTGACCTCTCAGACTGATTTTGGCTCTGACCTTTTTTACTGTTTCTGGCTCTGACCCCTCATACTGATTCTGGCTCTGACCTCTCATACTGATTCTGGCTCTGACCTCTCATACAGATTCTGGCTCTGATGTCTCATACTGATTCTGGCTCTGACCTTTCAGTCTGATTCTGGCTCTGTCCTCTCATACTAATTCTGGCTCTGACCTCTCATACTGATTCTGGCTCTGACCTCTCATACTGATTCTGGCTCTGACCTCTCATACTAATTCTGGCTCTGACCTCTCAGTCTGATTCTGGCTCTGACCTCTCAGACTGATTCTGGCTCTGATCTCTCATACTGATTCTGGCTCCGACTTCACGGTCTGATTCCGGCTCTGTCCTCTCATACTGATTCTGGCTCTGACCTCTCAGACTGATTCTGGCTCTGACCTCTCATACTGATTCTGGCTCTGACCTCTCATACTGATTCTGGCTCTGACCTCTCATACTAATTCTGGCTCTGATCTCTCAGTCCGATTCTGGCTCTGACCACTCAGACTGATTCTGGCTCTGATCTCTCATACTGATTCTGGCTCCGACCTCACAGTCTGATTCCGGCTCTGTCCTCTCATACTGATTCTGGCTCTGATCTCTCATACTGATTCTGGCTCTGACCTCTCAGACTGATTCTGGCTCTGACCTCTCATACTGATTCTGGCTCTGACCTCTCAGACTGATTCTGGCTCTGACCTCTCATACTAATTCTGGCTCTGACCTCTCAGTCTGATTCTGGCTCTGACCTCTCAGACTGATTCTGGCTCTGATCTCTCATACTGATTCTGGCTCCGACTTCACAGTCTGATTCCGGCTCTGTCCTCTCATACTGATTCTGGCTCTGATCTCTCATACTGATTCTGGCTCTGACCTCTCAGACTGATTCTGGCTCTGACCTCTCATACTGATTCTGGCTCTGACCTCTCATACTAATTCTGGCTCTGACCTCTCAGTCCGATTCTGGCTCTGACCTTTTTCTACTGTTTCTGGCTCTGACCTCTCATTCTGATTCTGGCTCTGACCTCTCAGACTGATTTTGGCTCTGACCTTTTTTACTGTTTCTGGCTCCAACCTCACAGTCTGATTCCGGCTCTGTCCTCTCATACTGATTATGGCTCTGATCTCTCATAATGATTCTGGCTCTGACCTCTCAGACTGATTCTGGCTCTGACCTCTCATACTGATTCTGGCTCTGACCTCTCATACTAATTCTGGCTCTGACCTCTCAGTCTGATTCTGGCTCCGACCTCACAGTCTGATTCCGGCTCTGTCCTCTCATACTGATTCTGGCTCTGATCTCTCATACTTATTTCGGCTCTGTCCTCTCATACTGATTCTGGCTCTGATCTCTCATACTGATTCTGGCTCTGACCTCTCAGACTGATTCTGGCTCTGATCTCTCATACTGATACTGGCTCTGACCTCTCATACTAATTCTGGCTCTGACCTCTCAGTCTGATTCTGGCTCTGACCTCTCAGACTGATTCTGGCTCTGATCTCTCATACTGATTCTGGCTCCGACCTCACAGTCTGATTCCGGCTCTGTCCTCTCATACTGATTCTGGCTCTGATCTCTCATACTGATTCTGGCTCTGACCTCTCAGACTGATTCTGGCTCTGACCTCTCATACTGATTCTGGCTCTGACCTTTCAGACTGATTCTGGCTCTGACCTCTCATACTAATTCTGGCTCTGACCTCTCAGTCTGATTCTGGCTCTGACCTCTCAGACTGATTCTGGCTCTGATCTCTCATACTGATTCTGGCTCCAACCTCACAGTCTGATTCCGGCTCTGTCCTCTCATACTGATTTTGGCTCTGATCTCTCATAATGATTCTGGCTCTGACCTCTCAGACTGATTCTGGCTCTGACCTCTCATACTGGTTCTGGCTCTGACCTCTCATACTAATTCTGGCTCTGACCTCTCAGTCTGATTCTGGCTCCGACCTCACAGTCTGATTCCGGCTCTGTCCTCTCATACTGATTCTGGCTCTGATCTCTCATACTTATTTCGGCTCTGTCCTCTCATACTGATTCTGGCTCTGATCTCTCATACTGATTCTGGCTCTGACCTCTCAGACTGATTCTGGCTCTGATCTCTCATACTAATTCTGTCTCTGACCTTTCAGTCTGATTCTGGCTCTGACCTCTCAGACTGATTCTGGCTCTGATCTCTCATACTGATTCTGGCTCTGACCTCTCAGACTGATTCTGGCTCTGACCTCTCATACTAATTCTGGCTCTGACCTCTCATACTGATTCTGGCTCTGACCTCTCATACTGATTCTGGCTCTGACCTTTTTTACTGTTTCTGGCTCTGACCTCTCATTCTGATTCTGGCTCTGACCTCTCAGACTGATTTTGGCTCTGACCTTTTTTACTGTTTCTGGCTCTGACCCCTCATACTGATTCTGGCTCTGACCTCTCATACTGATTCTGGCTCTGACCTCTCATACAGATTCTGGCTCTGATGTCTCATACTGATTCTGGCTCTGACCTTTCAGTCTGATTCTGGCTCTGACCTCTCATACTAATTCTGGCTCTGACCTCTCATACTGATTCTGGCTCTGACCTTTTTTACTGTTTCTGGCTCTGACCTCTCATTCTGATTCTGGCTCTGACCTCTCAGACTGATTTTGGCTCTGACCTTTTTTACTGTTTCTGGCTCTGACCTCTCATACTGATTCTGGCTCTGATCTCTCATACTGATTCTGGCTCTGACCTCTCATACTGATTCTGGCTCTGACCTCTCATACTAATTCTGGCTCTGACCTCTCAGTCTGATTCTGGCTCTGACCTCTCAGACTGATTCTGGCTCTGATCTCTCATATTGATTCTGGCTCCGACCTCACAGTCTGATTCCGGCTCTGTCCTCTCATACTGATTCTGGCTCTGATCTCTCATACTGATTTTGGCTCTGACCTCTCAGACTGATTCTGGCTCTGACCTCTCATACTGATTCTGGCTCTGACCTCTCATACTGATTCTGGCTCTGACCTCTCATACTAATTCTGGCTCTGACCTCTCAGTCTGATTCTGGCTCTGACCTCTCAGACTGATTCTGGCTCTGATCTCTCATACTGATTCTGGCTCCGACTTCACGGTCTGATTCCGGCTCTGTCCTCTCATACTGATTCTGGCTCTGATCTCTCATACTGATTCTGGCTCTGACCTCTCAGACTGATTCTGGCTCTGACCTCTCATACTAATTCTGGCTCTGACCTCTCATACTGATTCTGGCTCTGACCTTTTTTACTGTTTCTGGCTCTGACCTCTCATTCTGATTCTGGCTCTGACCTCTCAGACTGATTTTGGCTCTGACCTTTTTTACTGTTTCTGGCTCTGACCCCTCATACTGATTCTGGCTCTGACCTCTCATACTGATTCTGGCTCTGACCTCTCATACTGATTCTGGCTCTGACCTCTCATACAGATTCTGGCTCTGATGTCTCATACTGATTCTGGCTCTGACCTTTCAGTCTGATTCTGGCTCTGACCTCTCAGACTGATTCTGGCTCTGACCTCTCAGACTGATTCTGGCTCTGACCTCTCATACTGATTCTGGCTCTGACCTCTCAGACTGATTTTGGCTCGGACCTTTTTTACTGTTTCTGGCTCTGACCTCTCATACTGATTCTGGCTCTGACCTTTTTTACTGTTTCTGGCTCTGACCTCTCATTCTGATTCTGGCTCTGACCTCTCAGACTGATTTTGGCTCTGACCTTTTTTACTGTTTCTGGCTCTGACCTCTCATACTGATTCTGGCTCTGACCTCTCATACTAATTCTGGCTCTGACCTCTCAGTCTGATTCTGGCTCTGATCTCTCATACTGATTCTGGCTCCGACCTCACAGTCTGATTCCGGCTCTGTCCTCTCATACTGATTCTGGCTCTGATCTCTCATACTGATTCTGGCTCTGACCTCTAAGACTGATTCTGGCTCTGATCTCTCATACTGATTCTGGCTCCGACCTCACAGTCTGATTCCGGCTCTGTCCTCTCATACTGATTCTGGCTCTGATCTCTCATACTGATTCTGGCTCTGACCTCTCATACTGATTCTGGCTCTGACCTCTCATACTAATTCTGGCTCTAGCCTCTCAGACTTATTCTTGCTCTGACCTCTCAGACTGATTCTGGCTCTGATCTCTCATTCTGATTCTGACTCTGACCTCTCAGACTGATTTTGGCTCTGACCTCTCATACTGATTCTGGCTCTGACCTCTCATACTGATTCTGGCTCTGACCTCTCAGTCTGATTCTGGCTCTGACCTCTCAGACTGATTCTGGCTCTGATCTCTCATACTGATTCTGGCTCCGACCTCACAGTCTGATTCCGGCTCTGTCCTCTCATACTGATTCTGGCTCTGATCTCTCATACTGATTCTGGCTCCGACCTCACAGTCTGATTCCGGCTCTGTCCTCTCATACTGATTCTGGCTCTGATCTCTCATACTGATTCTGGCTCTGACCTCTCATACTGATTCTGGCTCTGACCTCTCATACTAATTCTGGCTCTGACCTCTCAGTCTGATTCTGGCTCTGACCTCTCAGACTGATTCTGGCTCTGATCTCTCATATTGATTCTGGCTCCGACCTCACAGTCTGATTCCGGCTCTGTCCTCTCATACTGATTCTGGCTCTGATTTCTCATACTGATTCTGGCTCTGACCTCTCAGACTGATTCTGGCTCTGACCTCTCATACTGATTCTGGCTCTGACCTCTCAGACTGATTCTGGCTCTGACCTCTCATACAGATTCTGGCTCTGATGTCTCATACTGATTCTGGCTCTGACCTCTCAGACTGATTCTGGCTCTGACCTCTCAGACTGATTCTGGCTCTGATCTCTCATACTGATTTTGGCTCCGACCTCACAGTCTGATTCTGGCTCTGATCTCTCAGACTGATTCTGGCTCTGACCTCCCATACTGATTCTGGCTCTGACCTCTCATACTGATTCTGGCTCTGACCTCTCATACTAATTCTGGCTCTGACCTCTCAGTCTGATTCTGGCTCTGACCTCTCAGACTGAATCTGACTCTGATCTCTCATACTGATTCCGGCTCTGACCTCTCATACTGATTCTGGCTCTGATCTTTCACACTGATTCTGGCTCTGACCTTTCAGTCTTATTCCGGGTCTGACCTCTCATACTGATTCTGGCTCTGATCTCTCATACTAATTCTGGCTCTGACCTCTCAGTCCGATTCTGGCTCTGACCTCTCAGACTGATTCTGGCTCTGATCTCTCATATTGATTCTGGCTCCGACCTCACAGTCTGATTCCGGCTCTGTCCTCTCATACTGATTCTGGCTCTGATCTCTCATACTGATTCTGGCTCTGACCTCTCAGACTGATTCTGGCTCTGACCTCTCATACTGATTATGGCTCTGACCTCTCAGACTGATTCTGGCTCTGACCTCTCATACTAATTCTGGCTCTGACCTCTCAGTCTGATTCTGGCTCTGACCTCTCAGACTGATTCTGGCTCTGATCTCTCATACTGATTCTGGCTCCGACTTCACAGTCTGATTCCGGCTCTGTCCTCTCATACTGATTCTGGCTCTGATCTCTCATACTGATTCTGGCTCTGACCTCTCAGACTGATTCTGGCTCTGACCTCTCATACTGATTTTGGCTCTGACCTCTCATACTGATTCTGGCTCTGACCTCTCATACTGATTCTGGCTCTGACCTCTCATACTAATTCTGGCTCTGACCTCTCAGTCCGATTCTGGCTCTGACCTCTCATACTGATTCTGGCTCTGACCTCACAGTCTGATTCCGGCTCTGTCCTCTCATACTGATTCTGGCTCTGATCTCTCATACAGATTCTGGCTCTGATCTCTCATACTGATTCTGGCTCTGACCTCACAGTCTGATTCCGGCTCTGTCCTCTCATACTGATTCTGGCTCTGACCTCTCATACTGATTCTGGCTCTGACCTCTCATACTAATTCTGGCTCTGACCTCTCAGTCCGATTCTGGCTCTGACCTCTCATACTGATTCTGGCTCTGACCTCACAGTCTGATTCCGGCTCTGTCCTCTCATACTGATTCTGGCTCTGATCTCTCATACAGATTCTGGCTCTGATCTCTCATACTGATTCTGGCTCTGACCTCACAGTCTGATTCCGGCTCTGTCCTCTCATACTGATTCTGGTTCTGATCTCTCATACAAATTCTGGCTCTGACCTCTCAGACTGATTCTGGCTCTGACCTCTCATACTGATTCTGGCTCTGACCTCTCAGACTAATTCTGGCTCTGACCTCTCAGACTGATTCTGGCTCTGATCTCTCATACTGATTCTGGCTCCGACCTCACAGTCTGATTCCGGCTCTGTCCTCTCATACTGATTCTGGCTCTGATCTCTCATACAGATTCTGGCTCTGATCTCTCATACTGATTCTGGCTCTGACCTCACAGTCTGATTCCGGCTCTGTCCTCTCATACTGATTCTGGCTCTGATCTCTCATACTGATTCTGGCTCTGTCCTCTCAGACTGATTCTGGCTCTGACCTCTCATACTAATTCTGGCTCTGACCTCTCAGTCTGATTCTGGCTCTGACCTCTCAGACTGATTCTGGCTCTGATCTCTCATACTGATTCTGGCTCCGACTTCACAGTCTGATTCCGGCTCTGTCCTCTCATACTGATTCTGGCTCTGATCTCTCATACTGATTCTGGCTCTGACCTCTCAGACTGATTCTGGCTCTGACCTCTCATACTGATTCTGGCTCTGACCTCTCATACTGATACTGGCTCTGACCTCTCATACTAATTCTGGCTCTGACCTCTCAGTCTGATTCTGGCTCTGACCTCTCAGACTGATTCTGGCTCTGATCTCTCATACTGATTCTGGCTCCGACCTCACAGTCTGATTCCGGCTCTGTCCTCTCATACTGATTCTGGCTCTGATCTCTCATACTGATTCTGGCTCTGACCTCTCAGACTGATTCTGGCTCTGACCTCTCATACTGATTCTGGCTCTGACCTTTCAGACTGATTCTGACTCTGACCTCTCATACTAATTCTGGCTCTGACCTCTCAGTCTGATTCTGGCTCTGACCTCTCAGACTGATTCTGGCTCTGATCTCTCATACTGATTCTGGCTCCAACCTCACAGTCTGATTCCGGCTCTGTCCTCTCATACTGATTATGGCTCTGATCTCTCATAATGATTCTGGCTCTGACCTCTCAGACTGATTCTGGCTCTGACCTCTCATACTGATTCTGGCTCTGACCTCTCATACTAATTCTGGCTCTGACCTCTCAGTCTGATTCTGGCTCCGACCTCACAGTCTGATTCCGGCTCTGTCCTCTCATACTGATTCTGGCTCTGATCTCTCATACTTATTTCGGCTCTGTCCTCTCATACTGATTCTGGCTCTGATCTCTCATACTGATTCTGGCTCTGACCTCTCAGACTGATTCTGGCTCTGATCTCTCATACTAATTCTGTCTCTGACCTTTCAGTCTGATTCTGGCTCTGACCTCTCAGACTGATTCTGGCTCTGATCTCTCATACTGATTCTGGCTCTGACCTCTCAGACTGATTCTGGCTCTGACCTCTCATACTAATTCTGGCTCTGACCTCTCATACTGATTCTGGCTCTGACCTTTTTTACTGTTTCTGGCTCTGACCTCTCATTCTGATTCTGGCTCTGACCTCTCAGACTGATTTTGGCTCTGACCTTTTTTACTGTTTCTGGCTCTGACCCCTCATACTGATTCTGGCTCTGACCTCTCATACTGATTCTGGCTCTGACCTCTCATACAGATTCTGGCTCTGATGTCTCATACTGATTCTGGCTCTGACCTTTCAGTCTGATTCTGGCTCTGACCTCTCATACTAATTCTGGCTCTGACCTCTCATACTGATTCTGGCTCTGACCTCTCATACTGATTCTGGCTCTGACCTCTCATACTAATTCTGGCTCTGACCTCTCAGTCTGATTCTGGCTCTGACCTCTCAGACTGATTCTGGCTCTGATCTCTCATACTGATTCTGGCTCCGACTTCACGGTCTGATTCCGGCTCTGTCCTCTCATACTGATTCTGGCTCTGACCTCTCAGACTGATTCTGGCTCTGACCTCTCATACTGATTCTGGCTCTGACCTCTCATACTGATTCTGGCTCTGACCTCTCATACTAATTCTGGCTCTGATCTCTCAGTCCGATTCTGGCTCTGACCACTCAGACTGATTCTGGCTCTGATCTCTCATACTGATTCTGGCTCCGACCTCACAGTCTGATTCCGGCTCTGTCCTCTCATACTGATTCTGGCTCTGATCTCTCATACTGATTCTGGCTCTGACCTCTCAGACTGATTCTGGCTCTGACCTCTCATACTGATTCTGGCTCTGACCTCTCAGACTGATTCTGGCTCTGACCTCTCATACTAATTCTGGCTCTGACCTCTCAGTCTGATTCTGGCTCTGACCTCTCAGACTGATTCTGGCTCTGATCTCTCATACTGATTCTGGCTCCGACTTCACAGTCTGATTCCGGCTCTGTCCTCTCATACTGATTCTGGCTCTGATCTCTCATACTGATTCTGGCTCTGACCTCTCAGACTGATTCTGGCTCTGACCTCTCATACTGATTCTGGCTCTGACCTCTCATACTAATTCTGGCTCTGACCTCTCAGTCCGATTCTGGCTCTGACCTTTTTCTACTGTTTCTGGCTCTGACCTCTCATTCTGATTCTGGCTCTGACCTCTCAGACTGATTTTGGCTCTGACCTTTTTTACTGTTTCTGGCTCCAACCTCACAGTCTGATTCCGGCTCTGTCCTCTCATACTGATTATGGCTCTGATCTCTCATAATGATTCTGGCTCTGACCTCTCAGACTGATTCTGGCTCTGACCTCTCATACTGATTCTGGCTCTGACCTCTCATACTAATTCTGGCTCTGACCTCTCAGTCTGATTCTGGCTCCGACCTCACAGTCTGATTCCGGCTCTGTCCTCTCATACTGATTCTGGCTCTGATCTCTCATACTTATTTCGGCTCTGTCCTCTCATACTGATTCTGGCTCTGATCTCTCATACTGATTCTGGCTCTGACCTCTCAGACTGATTCTGGCTCTGATCTCTCATACTGATACTGGCTCTGACCTCTCATACTAATTCTGGCTCTGACCTCTCAGTCTGATTCTGGCTCTGACCTCTCAGACTGATTCTGGCTCTGATCTCTCATACTGATTCTGGCTCCGACCTCACAGTCTGATTCCGGCTCTGTCCTCTCATACTGATTCTGGCTCTGACCTCTCAGACTGATTCTGGCTCTGACCTCTCATACTGATTCTGGCTCTGACCTTTCAGACTGATTCTGGCTCTGACCTTTCAGACTGATTCTGGCTCTGACCTCTCATACTAATTCTGGCTCTGACCTCTCAGTCTGATTCTGGCTCTGACCTCTCAGACTGATTCTGGCTCTGATCTCTCATACTGATTCTGGCTCCAACCTCACAGTCTGATTCCGGCTCTGTCCTCTCATACTGATTTTGGCTCTGATCTCTCATAATGATTCTGGCTCTGACCTCTCAGACTGATTCTGGCTCTGACCTCTCATACTGGTTCTGGCTCTGACCTCTCATACTAATTCTGGCTCTGACCTCTCAGTCTGATTCTGGCTCCGACCTCACAGTCTGATTCCGGCTCTGTCCTCTCATACTGATTCTGGCTCTGATCTCTCATACTTATTTCGGCTCTGTCCTCTCATACTGATTCTGGCTCTGATCTCTCATACTGATTCTGGCTCTGACCTCTCAGACTGATTCTGGCTCTGATCTCTCATACTAATTCTGTCTCTGACCTTTCAGTCTGATTCTGGCTCTGACCTCTCAGACTGATTCTGGCTCTGATCTCTCATACTGATTCTGGCTCTGACCTCTCAGACTGATTCTGGCTCTGACCTCTCATACTAATTCTGGCTCTGACCTCTCATACTGATTCTGGCTCTGACCTCTCATACTGATTCTGGCTCTGACCTTTTTTACTGTTTCTGGCTCTGACCTCTCATTCTGATTCTGGCTCTGACCTCTCAGACTGATTTTGGCTCTGACCTTTTTTACTGTTTCTGGCTCTGACCCCTCATACTGATTCTGGCTCTGACCTCTCATACTGATTCTGGCTCTGACCTCTCATACAGATTCTGGCTCTGATGTCTCATACTGATTCTGGCTCTGACCTTTCAGTCTGATTCTGGCTCTGACCTCTCATACTAATTCTGGCTCTGACCTCTCATACTGATTCTGGCTCTGACCTTTTTTACTGTTTCTGGCTCTGACCTCTCATTCTGATTCTGGCTCTGACCTCTCAGACTGATTTTGGCTCTGACCTTTTTTACTGTTTCTGGCTCTGACCTCTCATACTGATTCTGGCTCTGATCTCTCATACTGATTCTGGCTCTGACCTCTCATACTGATTCTGGCTCTGACCTCTCATACTAATTCTGGCTCTGACCTCTCAGTCTGATTCTGGCTCTGACCTCTCAGACTGATTCTGGCTCTGATCTCTCATATTGATTCTGGCTCCGACCTCACAGTCTGATTCCGGCTCTGTCCTCTCATACTGATTCTGGCTCTGATCTCTCATACTGATTTTGGCTCTGACCTCTCAGACTGATTCTGGCTCTGACCTCTCATACTGATTCTGGCTCTGACCTCTCATACTGATTCTGGCTCTGACCTCTCATACTGATTCTGGCTCCGACTTCACGGTCTGATTCCGGCTCTGTCCTCTCATACTGATTCTGGCTCTGACCTCTCAGACTGATTCTGGCTCTGACCTCTCATACTGATTCTGGCTCTGACCTCTCATACTGATTCTGGCTCTGACCTCTCATACTAATTCTGGCTCTGATCTCTCAGTCCGATTCTGGCTCTGACCACTCAGACTGATTCTGGCTCTGATCTCTCATACTGATTCTGGCTCCGACCTCACAGTCTGATTCCGGCTCTGTCCTCTCATACTGATTCTGGCTCTGATCTCTCATACTGATTCTGTCTCTGACCTCTCAGACTGATTCTGGCTCTGACCTCTCATACTGATTCTGGCTCTGACCTCTCAGACTGATTCTGGCTCTGACCTCTCATACTAATTCTGGCTCTGACCTCTCAGTCTGATTCTGGCTCTGACCTCTCAGACTGATTCTGGCTCTGATCTCTCATACTGATTCTGGCTCCGACTTCACAGTCTGATTCCGGCTCTGTCCTCTCATACTGATTCTGGCTCTGATCTCTCATACTGATTCTGGCTCTGACCTCTCAGACTGATTCTGGCTCTGACCTCTCATACTGATTCTGGCTCTGACCTCTCATACTAATTCTGGCTCTGACCTCTCAGTCCGATTCTGGCTCTGACCTTTTTCTACTGTTTCTGGCTCTGACCTCTCATTCTGATTCTGGCTCTGACCTCTCAGACTGATTTTGGCTCTGACCTTTTTTACTGTTTCTGGCTCTGACCTCTCATACTGATTCTGGCTCGGACCTCTCATACTAATTCTGGCTCTGACCTCTCAGTCCGATTCTGGCTCTGACCTTTTTTACTGTTTCTGGCTCTGACCTCTCATTCTGATTCTGGCTCTGACCTCTCAGACTGATTTTGGCTCTGACCTTTTTTACTGTTTCTGGCTCTGACCTCTCATACTGATTCTGGCTCTGACCTCTCATACAGATTCTAGCTCTGATGTCTCATTCTGATTCTGGCTCTGACCTTTCAGACTGATTCTGGCTCTGACCTCTCAGACTGATTCTGGCTCTGACCTCTCAGACTGATACTGGCTCTGATCTCTCATACTGATTCTGGCTCCGACCTCACAGTCTGATTCCGGCTCTGTCCTCTCATACTGATTCTGGCTCTGATCTCTCATACTGATTCTGGCTCTGACCTCTCATACTGATTCTGGCTCTGACCTCTCATACTGATTCTGGCTCTGACCTCTCATACTAATTCTGGCTCTAACCTCTCAGACATATTCTGGCTCTGACCTCTCAGACTGATTCTGGCTCTGATCTCTCATACTGATTCTGGCTCCGACCTCACAGTCTGATTCCGGCTCTGTCCTCTCATACTGATTCTGGCTCTGATCTCTCATACTGATTCTGACTCTGACCTCTCAGACTGATTCTGGCTCTGACCTCTCATACTGATTCTGGCTCTGACCTCTCATACTAATTCTGGCTCTGACCTCTCAGTCTGATTCTGGCTCTGACCTCTCAGACTGATTCTGGCTCTGATCTCTCATACTGATTCTGGCTCCGACCTCACAGTCTGATTCCGGCTCTGTCCTCTCATACTGATTCTGGCTCTGATCTCTCATACTGATTCTAGCTCTGACCTCTCAGACTGATTCTGGCTCTGACCTCTCATACAGATTCTGGCTCTGATGTCTCATACTGATTCTGGCTCTGACCTCTCAGACTGATTCTGGCTCTGACCTCTCAGACTGATTCTGGCTCTGATCTCTCATACTGATTCTGGCTCCGACCTCACAGTCTGATTCCGGCTCTGTCCTCTCAGTCTGATTCTGGCTCTGACCTCTCAGACTGATTCTGGCTCTGACCTCCCATACTGATTCTGGCTCTGACCTCTCATACTGATTCTGGCTCTGACCTCTCATACTAATTCTGGCTCTGACCTCTCAGTCTGATTCTGGCTCTGACCTCTCAGACTGAATCTGACTCTGATCTCTCATACTGATTCCGGCTCTGACCTCTCATACTGATTCTGGCTCTGATCTTTCACACTGATTCTGGCTCTGACCTTTCAGTCTTATTCCGGGTCTGACCTCTCATACTGATTCTGGCTCTGACCTCTCAGTCCGATTCTGGCTCTGACCTCTCAGACTGATTCTGGCTCTGATCTCTCATATTGATTCTGGCTCCGACCTCACAGTCTGATTCCGGCTCTGTCCTCTCATACTGATTCTGGCTCTGATCTCTCATACTGATTCTGGCTCTGACCTCTCAGACTGATTCTGGCTCTGACCTCTCAGACTGATTCTGGCTCTGACCTCTCATACTGATTATGGCTCTGACCTCTCAGACTGATTCTGGCTCTGACCTCTCATACTAATTCTGGCTCTGACCTCTCAGTCTGATTCTGGCTCTGACCTCTCAGACTGATTCTGGCTCTGACCTCTCATACTGATTCTGGCTCTGACCTCTCAGACTGATTCTGGCTCTGACCTCTCAGACTGATTTTGGCTCTGACCTTTTTTACTGTTTCTGGCTCTGACCCCTCATACTGATTCTGGCTCTGACCTCTCATACTGATTCTGGCTCTGACCTCTCATACAGATTCTGGCTCTGATGTCTCATACTGATTCTGGCTCTGACCTTTCAGTCTGATTCTGGCTCTGACCTCTCATACTGATTCTGGCTCGGACCTTTTTTACTGTTTCTGGCTCTGACCTCTCATACTGATTCTGGCTCTGACCTTTTTTACTGTTTCTGGCTCTGACCTCTCATTCTGATTCTGGCTCTGACCTCTCAGACTGATTTTGGCTCTGACCTTTTTTACTGTTTCTGGCTCTGACCTCTCATACTGATTCTGGCTCTGACCTCTCATACTAATTCTGGCTCTGACCTCTCAGTCTGATTCTGGCTCTGATCTCTCATACTGATTCTGGCTCCGACCTCACAGTCTGATTCCAGCTCTGTCCTCTCATACTGATTCTGGCTCTGATCTCTCATACTGATTCTGGCTCTGACCTCTCAGACTGATTCTGGCTCTGATCTCTCATACTGATTCTGGCTCCGACCTCACAGTCTGATTCCGGCTCTGTCCTCTCATACTGATTCTGGCTCTGATCTCTCATACTGATTCTGGCTCTGACCTCTCATACTGATTCTGGCTCTGACCTCTCATACTGATTCTGGCTCTGACCTCTCATACTAATTCTGGCTCTAACCTCTCAGACTTATTCTTGCTCTGACCTCTCAGACTGATTCTGGCTCTGATCTCTCATTCTGATTCTGACTCTGACCTCTCAGACTGATTCTGGCTCTGACCTCTCATACTGATTCTGGCTCTGACCTCTCATACTAATTCTGGCTCTGACCTCTCAGTCTGATTCTGGCTCTGTCCTCTCATACTGATTCTGGCTCTGATCTCTCATACTGATTCTGGCTCTAACCTCTCAGACTGATTCTGGCTCTGACCTCTCATACTGATTCTGGCTCCGACCTCACAGTCTGATTCCGGCTCTGTCCTCTCATACTGATTCTGGCTCTGATCTCTCATACTGATTCTGGCTCTGACCTCTCAGACTGATTCTGGCTCTGACCTCTCATACTGATTCTGGCTCTGACCTCTCAGACTGATTCTGGCTCTGACCTCTCATACTAATTCTGGCTCTGACCTCTCAGTATGATTCTGGCTCTGACCTCTCAGACTGATTCTGGCTCTGATCTCTCATACTGATTCTGGCTCCGACTTCACAGTCTGATTCCGGCTCTGTCCTCTCATACTGATTCTGGCTCTGATCTCTCATACTGATTCTGGCTCTGACCTCTCAGACTGATTCTGGCTCTGACCTCTCATACTGATTCTGGCTCTGACCTCTCATACTGATTCTGGCTCTGACCTCTCATACTAATTCTGGCTCTGACCTCTCAGTCCGATTCTGGCTCTGACCTTTTTTACTGTTTCTGGCTCTGACCTCTCATTCTGATTCTGGCTCTGACCTCTCAGACTGATTTTGGCTCTGACCTTTTTTACTGTTTCTGGCTCTGACCTCTCATACTGATTCTGGCTCTGACCTCTCATACAGATTCTAGCTCTGATGTCTCATTCTGATTCTGGCTCTGACCTTTCAGACTGATTCTGGCTCTGACCTCTCAGACTGATTCTGGCTCTGACCTCTCAGACTGATTCTGGCTCTAATCTCTCATACTGATTCTGGCTCCGACCTCACAGTCTGATTCCGGCTCTGTCCTCTCATACTGATTCTGGCTCTGACCTCTCATACTGATTCTGGCTCTGACCTCTCATACTGATTCTGGCTCTGACCTCTCATACTAATTCTGGCTCTAACCTCTCAGACATATTCTGGCTCTGACCTCTCAGACTGATTCTGGCTCTGATCTCTCATACTGATTCTGGCTCCGACCTCACAGTCTGATTCCGGCTCTGTCCTCTCATACTGATTCTGGCTCTGATCTCTCATACTGATTCTGACTCTGACCTCTCAGACTGATTCTGGCTCTGACCTCTCATACTGATTCTGGCTCTGACCTCTCATACTAATTCTGGCTCTGACCTCTCAGTCTGATTCTGGCTCTGACCTCTCAGACTGATTCTGGCTCTGATCTCTCATACTGATTCTGGCTCCGACCTCACAGTCTGATTCCGGCTCTGTCCTCTCATACTGATTCTGGCTCTGATCTCTCATACTGATTCTGGCTCTGACCTCTCAGACTGATTCTGGCTCTGACCTCTCATACAGATTTTGGCTCTGATGTCTCATACTGATTCTGGCTCTGACCTCTCAGACTGATTCTGGCTCTGACCTCTCAGACTGATTCTGGCTCTGATCTCTCATACTGATTCTGGCTACGACCTCACAGTCTGATTCCGGCTCTGTCTTCTCAGTCTGATTCTGGCTCTGACCTCTCAGACTGATTCTGGCTCTGACCTCCCATACTGATTCTGGCTCTGACCTCTCATACTGATTCTGGCTCTGACCTCTCATACTAATTCTGGCTCTGACCTCTCAGTCTGATTCTGGCTCTGACCTCTCAGACTGAATCTGACTCTGATCTCTCATACTGATTCCGGCTCTGACCTCTCATACTGATTCTGGCTCTGATCTTTCACACTGATTCTGGCTTTGACCTTTCAGTCTTATTCCGGGTCTGACCTCTCATACTGATTCTGGCTCTGATCTCTCATACTGATTCCGGCTCTGACCTCTCATACTAATTCTGGCTCTGACCTCTCAGTCCGATTCTGGCTCTGACCTCTCAGACTGATTCTGGCTCTGATCTCTCATACTGATTCTGGCTCTGACCTCTCAGACTGATTCTGGCTCTGACCTCTCAGACTGATTCTGGCTCTGACCTCTCATACTGATTCTGGCTCTGACCTCTCATACTGATTCTGGCTCTGACCTCTCATACTAATTCTGGCTCTGACCTCTCAGTCCGATTCTGGCTCTGACCACTCAGACTGATTCTGGCTCTGATCTCTCATACTGATTCTGGCTCCGACCTCACAGTCTGATTCCGGCTCTGTCCTCTCATACTGATTCTGGCTCTGATCTCTCATACTGATTCTGGCTCTGACCTCTCAGACTGATTCTGGCTCTGACCTCTCATACTGATTCTGGCTCTGACCTCTCAGACTGATTCTGGCTCTGACCTCTCATACTAATTCTGGCTCTGACCTCTCAGTCTGATTCTGGCTCTGACCTCTCAGACTGATTCTGGCTCTGATCTCTCATACTGATTCTGGCTCCGACTTCACAGTCTCATTCCGGCTCTGTCCTCTCATACTGATTCTGGCTCTGATCTCTCATACTGATTCTGGCTCTGACCTCTCAGACTGATTCTGGCTCTGACCTCTCATACTGATTCTGGCTCTGACCTCTCATACTGATTCCGGCTCTGTCCTCTCATACTGATTCTGGCTCTGATCTCTCATACTGATTCTGGCTCTGACCTCTCAGACTGATTCTGACTCTGACCTCTCATACTGATTCTGGCTCTGACCTCTCAGACTGATTCTGGCTCTGACCTCTCATACTAATTCTGGCTCTGACCTCTCAGTCTGATTCTGGCTCTGACCTCTCAGACTGATTCTGGCTCTGATCTCTCATACTGATTCTGGCTCCGACTTCACAGTCTGATTCCGGCTCTGTCCTCTCATACTGATTCTGGCTCTGATCTCTCATACTGATTCTGGCTCTGACCTCTCAGACTGATTCTGGCTCTGACCTCTCATACTGATTCTGGCTCTGACCTCTCATACTGATTCTGGCTCTGACCTCTCATACTAATTCTGGCTCTGACCTCTCAGTCCGATTCTGGCTCTGACCTTTTAAACTGTTTCTGGCTCTGACCTCTCATTCTGATTCTGGCTCTGACCTCTCAGACTGATTTTGGCTCTGACCTTTTTTACTGTTTCTGGCTCTGACCTCTCATACTGATTCTGGCTCGGACCTCTCATACTAATTCTGGCTCTGACCTCTCAGTCCGATTCTGGCTCTGACCTTTTTTACTGTTTCTGGCTCTGACCTCTCATTCTGATTCTGGCTCTGACCTCTCAGACTGATTTTGGCTCTGACCTTTTTTACTGTTTCTGGCTCTGACCTCTCATACTGATTCTGGCTCTGACCTCTCATACAGATTCTAGCTCTGATGTCTCATTCTGATTCTGGCTCTGACCTTTCAGACTGATTCTGGCTCTGACCTCTCAGACTGATTCTGGCTCTGACCTCTCAGACTGATTCTGGCTCTAATCTCTCATACTGATTCTGGCTCCGACCTCACAGTCTGATTCCGGCTCTGTCCTCTCATACTGATTCTGGCTCTGATCTCTCATACTGATTCTGGCTCTGACCTCTCATACTGATTCTGGCTCTGACCTCTCATACTGATTCTGGCTCTGACCTCTCATACTAATTCTGGCTCTAACCTCTCAGACATATTCTGGCTCTGACCTCTCAGACTGATTCTGGCTCTGATCTCTCATACTGATTCTGGCTCCGACCTCACAGTCTGATTCCGGCTCTGTCCTCTCATACTGATTCTGGCTCTGATCTCTCATACTGATTCTGACTCTGACCTCTCAGACTGATTCTGGCTCTGACCTCTCATACTGATTCTGGCTCTGACCTCTCATACTAATTCTGGCTCTGACCTCTCAGTCTGATTCTGGCTCTGATCTCTCATACTGATTCTGGCTCCGACCTCACAGTCTGATTCCGGCTCTGTCCTCTCATACTGATTCTGGCTCTGATCTCTCATACTGATTCTGGCTCTGACCTCTCAGACTGATTCTGGCTCTGACCTCTCATACAGATTTTGGCTCTGATGTCTCATACTGATTCTGGCTCTGACCTCTCAGACTGATTCTGGCTCTGACCTCTCAGACTGATTCTGGCTCTGATCTCTCATACTGATTCTGGCTCCGACCTCACAGTGTGATTCCGGCTCTGTCCTCTCAGTCTGATTCTGGCTCTGACCTCTCAGACTGATTCTGGCTCTGACCTCCCATACTGATTCTGGCTCTGACCTCTCATACTGATTCTGGCTCTGTCCTCTCATACTAATTCTGGCTCTGACCTCTCAGTCTGATTCTGGCTCTGACCTCTCAGACTGAATCTGACTCTGATCTCTCATACTGATTCCGGCTCTGACCTCTCATACTGATTCTGGCTCTGATCTTTCACACTGATTCTGGCTTTGACCTTTCAGTCTTATTCCGGGTCTGACCTCTCATACTGATTCTGGCTCTGATCTCTCATACTGATTCCGGCTCTGACCTCTCATACTAATTCTGGCTCTGACCTCTCAGTCCGATTCTGGCTCTGACCTCTCAGACTGATTCTGGCTCTGATCTCTCATACTGATTCTGGCTCTGACCTCTCAGACTGATTCTGGCTCTGACCTCTCATACTGATTCTGGCTCTGACCTCTCATACTGATTCTGGCTCTGACCTCTCATACTAATTCTGGCTCTGACCTCTCAGTCCGATTCTGGCTCTGACCACTCAGACTGATTCTGGCTCTGATCTCTCATACTGATTCTGGCTCCGACCTCACAGTCTGATTCCGGCTCTGTCCTCTCATACTGATTCTGACTTTGATCTCTCATACTGATTCTGGCTCTGACCTCTCAGACTGATTCTGGCTCTGACCTCTCATACTGATTCTGGTTCTGACCTCTCAGACTGATTCTGGCTCTGACCTCTCATACTAATTCTGGCTCTGACCTCTCAGTCTGATTCTGGCTCTGACCTCTCAGACTGATTCTGGCTCTGATCTCTCATACTGATTCTGGCTCCGACTTCACAGTCTGATTCCGGCTCTGTCCTCTCATACTGATTCTGGCTCTGATCTCTCATACTGATTCTGGCTCTGACCTCTCAGACTGATTCTGGCTCTGACCTCTCATACTGATTCTGGCTCTGACCTCTCATACTGATTCTGGCTCTGACCTCTCATACTAATTCTGGCTCTGACCTCTCAGTCCGATTCTGGCTCTGACCTCTCAGACTGATTCTGGCTCTGATCTCTCATACTGATTCTGGCTCCTACCTCACAGTCTGATTCCGGCTCTGTCCTCTCATACTGATTCTGGCTCTGATCTCTCATACTGATTCTGGCTCTGACGTCTCAGACTGATTCTGGCTCTGACCTCTCATACTGATTCTGGCTCTGACCTCTCAGACTGATTCTGGCTCTGACCTCTCATACTAATTCTGGCTCTGACCTCTCAGTCTGATTCTGGCTCTGACCTCTCAGACTGATTCTGGCTCTGATCTCTCATACTGATTCTGGCTCCGACTTCACAGTCTGATTCCGGCTCTGTCCTCTCATACTGATTCTGGCTCTGATCTCTCATACTGATTCTGGCTCTGACCTCTCAGACTGATTCTGGCTCTGATCTCTCATACTGATTCTGGCTCTGACCTCACAGTCTGATTCCGGCTCTGTCCTCTCAGACTGATTTTGGCTCTGATCTCTCATACAGATTCTGGCTCTGACTTCTCAGACTGATTCTGGCTTTGACCTCTCATACTGATTCTGGCTCTGACCTCTCAGACTAATTCTGGCTCTGACCTCTCAGACTGATTCTGGCTCTGATCTCTCATACTGATTCTGGCTCCGACCTCACAGTCTGATTCCGGCTCTGTCCTCTCATACTGATTCTGGCTCTGATCTCTCATACTTATTCCGGCTCTGTCCTCTCATACTGATTCTGGCTCTGATCTCTCATACTGATTCTGGCTCTGACCTCTCAGACTGATTCTTGCTCTGACCTCTCATACTGATTCTGGCTCTGACCACTCATACTGATTCTGGCTCTGACCTCTCATACTAATTCTGGCTCTGACCTTTCAGTCTGATTCTGGCTCTGACCTCTCAGACTGATTCTGGCTCTGATCTCTCATACTAATTCTGGCTCCGACCTCACAGTCTGATTCCGGCTCTGTCCTCTCATACTGATTCTGGCTCTGATCTCTCATACTGATTCGGGCTCTGACCTCTCAGACTGATTCTGGCTCTGACCACTCATACTAATTCTGGCTCTGACCTCTCATACTGATTCTGGCTCTGACCTTTTTTACTGTTTCTGGCTCTGACCTCTCATTCTGATTCTGGCTCTGACCTCTCAGACTGATTTTGGCTCTGACCTTTTTTACTGTTTCTGGCTCTGACCCCTCATACTGATTCTGGCTCTGACCTCTCATACTGATTCTGGCTCTGACCTCTCATACTGATTCTGGCTCTGACCTCTTATACAGATTCTGGCTCTGATGTCTCATACTGATTCTGGCTCTGACCTTTCAGTCTGATTCTGGCTCTGACCTCTCAGACTGATTCTGGCTCTGACCTCTCAGACTGATTCTGGCTCTGACCTCTCATACTGATTCTGGCTCTGACCTCTCAGACTGATTTTGGCTCTGACCTCTCAGACTGATTCTGGCTCTGACCTCTCATACTGATTCTGGCTCTGACCTTTTTTACTGTTTCTGGCTCTGACCTCTCATTCTGATTCTGGCTCTGACCTCTCAGACTGATTTTGGCTCTGACCTTTTTTACTGTTTCTGGCTCTGACCTCTCATACTGATTCTGGCTCTGACCTCTCATACTGATTCTGGCTCTTTCCTCTCAGACTGATTTTGGATCTGACCTTTTTTACTGTTTCTGGCTCTGACCTCTCATTCTGATTCTGGCTCTGATCTCTCATACTGATTCTGGCTCCGACCTCACAGTCTGATTCCGGCTCTGTCCTCTCATACTGATTCTGGCTCTGTTCTCTCATACTGATTCTGACTCTGACCTCTCAGACTGATTCTGGCTCTGACCTCTCATACTGATTCTGGCTCTGACCTCTCATACTAATTCTGGCTCTGACCTCTCAGTCTGATTCTGGCTGTGACCTCTCAGACTGATTCTGGCTCTGATCTCTCATATTGATTCTGGCTCCGACCTCACAGTCTGATTCCGGCTCTGTCCTCTCATACTGATTCTGGCTCTGATCTCTCATACTGATTCTGGCTCTGACCTCTCAGACTGATTCTGGCTCTGACCTCTCATACTGATTCTGGCTCTGACCTCTCATACTGATTCTGGCTCTGACCTCTCATACTAATTCTGGCTCTGACCTCTCAGTCCGATTCTGGCTCTGACCTCTCAGACTGATTCTGGCTCTGATCTCTCATACTGATTCTGGCTCCGACCTCACAGTCTGATTCCGGCTCTGTCCTCTCAGACTGATTCTGGCTCTGACCTCTCATACTGATTCTGGCTCTGACCTTTCAGACTGATTCTGGCTCTGACCTCATACTAATTCTGGCTCTGACCTCTCAGTCTGATTCTGGCTCTGACCTCTCAGACTGATTCTGGCTCTGATCTCTCATACTGATTCTGGCTCCGACTTCACAGTCTGATTCCGGCTCTGTCCTCTCATACTGATTCTGGCTCTGATCTCTCATACTGATTCTGGCTCTGACCTCTCAGACTGATTCTGGCTCTGACCTCTCATACTGATTCTGGCTCCGACCTCACAGTCTGATTCCGGCTCTGTCCTCTCATACTGATTCTGGCTCTGATCTCTCATACTGATTCTGGCTCTGACCTCTCATACAGATTCTGGCTCTGATGTCTCATACTGATTCTGGCTCTGACCTCTCAGACTGATTCTGGCTCTGACCTCTCAGACTGATTCTGGCTCTGATCTCTCATACTGATTCTGGCTCCGACCTCACAGTCTGATTCTGGCTCCGACCTCACAGTCTGATTCCGGCTCTCTCCTCTCATACTGATTCTGGCTCTGATCTCTCATACTGATTCTGGCTCTGACCTCTCAGACTGATTCTGGCTCTGACCTCTCATACTGATTCTGGCTCTGACCTCTCAGACTGATTCTGGCTCTGACCTCTCATACTAATTCTGGCTCTGACCTCTCAGTCTGATTCTGGCTCTGACCTCTCAGACTGATTCTGGCTCTGATCTCTCATACTGATTCTGGCTCCGACCTCACAGTCTGATTCTGGCTCTGTCCTCTCATACTGATTCTGGCTCTGATGTCTCATACTGATTCTGGCTCCGACCTCTCAGACTGATTCTGGCTCTGACCTCTCATACAAATTCTGGCTCTGATGTCTCATACTGATTCTGGCTCTGACCTTTCAGACTGATTCTGGCTCTGACCTCTCAGACTGATTCTGGCTCTGACCTCTCAGACTGATTCTGGCTCTGATCTCTTATACTGATTCTGGCTCTGACCTCTCAGACTGATTCTTGCTCTGACCTCTCATACTGATTCTGGCTCTGATCTCTCATACTGATTCTGGCTCTGACCTCTCTTACTGATTCTGGCTCTGACCTCTCATACTGATTCTGGCTCTGACCTCTCATACTAATTCTGGCTCTGACCTTTTTTACTGTTTCTGGCTCTGACCTCTCATTCTGATTCTGGCTCTGACCTCTCAGACTGATTTTGGCTCTGACCTTTTTTACTGTTTCTGGCTCTGACCTCTCATACTGATTCTGGCTCTGACCTCTCATACTGATTCTGGCTCTGATGTCTCATACTGATTCTGGCTCTGACCTTTCAGACTGATTCTGGCTCTGACCTCTCATACTTATTCTGGCTCTGACCTCTCAGACTGATTTTGGCTCTGACCTTTTTTACTTTTTCTGGCTCTGACCTCTCATACTGATTCTGGCTCTTACCTCTCATACTGATTCTTGCTCTGACTTCTCATACAGATTCTGGCTCTGATGTCTCATACTGATTCTGGCTCTGACCTCTCAGACTGATTCTTGCTCTTATCTCTCATACTGATTCTGGCTTTGACCTCTCAGACTGATTCTGGCTCTGACCTCTCATACTGATTCTTGCTCTGACCTCTCATACTAATTCTGGCTCTGACCTCTCAGTCTTATTCTGGCTCTGACCTCTCATACTGATTCTGGCTCTTACATCGCATATATATGCGCTCATGCGGGTGTCCCATATATATATGTGCTCATGTATGTATGTATGTGTATATATATATATATATATATATATATATATATATATATATATATACACAGGGTGCTCGCATATATATACTGGGTGTCCCAAAAAAATGTGCGCGCATATGTGCGCGGGGCTCGCATATGTATGCGCTCGCATATGTATGCGCTCGCATATGTATGCGCTCGCATATGTATGCGCTCGCATATGTATGCGCTCGCATATGTATGCGCTCGCATATGTATGCGCTCGCATATGTATGCGCTCGCATATGTATGCGCTCGCATATGTATGGGACACCCAGAATCAATATGAGAGGTCATATGTGATGTCATATAAAAATATATGCATATATATGCGAGCGCATATATATGCATATATTTTTATATGACTGATTCTGGCATATATGCGCTCGCGCTGGTGTCCCATATATATGTTCTCTTGTATATGTATGTATGTATATATATATATATATATATATATATATATATACAGGGTGCTCGCATATATATACTGGGTGTCCCAAAAAAATGCTCGCCTATATAGGCGCTCGCCCTCGCTATATATATAAATATGCGCGGGTGTCCCATATATATGTGCTCGTGTATATGTATGTATGTATGTATGTATGTGTATATATATATATATATATATATATATATATATATATATATACATACATATACATATACAAGGTGCTTGCATATATATACTGGGTGTCCCAAAAAAATGCGCGCGCACATGTGCGCGGGTGTCCCATATATATGCGCATCAGCTTCAAACTTATCTCTAATTCGAGTGATGGTAACTCGTGTAGGTGGTTCTTTGTTAAACTCCCTCCTAAATTGTCTTTGCACTTCTACTGCGTTTTCATACTTTCAGTAGCATTTCAAGTCTGTATGCCATCACTCGGTTTAATGGGTTCAGTCTGTAAAGAAAGAATATAATTGAGTTATCAGCTGCTAAAATGTGTATACATTTTTTGGACACCCTGTATATGTGCGCGCATATACAGGGTGGGGCGCATATATATGTGCGCACACACACACATATATATATATATATATATATATATATATATATATATATATGCGCGTACATCTATATATACACACACAAACACATATATATGCGCGCACGCACACACACACACACATATATATGCACACACACATATATAGGCACGCACACATATATATATATATATATATATATATATATATACATACTAGCTGGTACCCGCGACTTCGTCTGCGGTGATTGTAGAACTGGGTAAATACAGGCGCGGGTAAGGTTTTAGTAGTGTGTATAAGGTATGGGATATAAAATGTAACTGTGTATCTTGTTTTTGCTGTAATTCTGAGAATACGTGAGACTTTTGTGTTGAATGTAATTTGTATTTCAGCTGCTATACGGTGTTCTGCGAAACTGTACATAGTGTCTTTGGGACAGAAATATTTCAGGTTAATATACTTCGATATACGACATTATATGATTTGTTATTTTCCGCCAGTACATGTAAGTTTTGGGCACAGGATACTCTGGAGCAAGCAACATAAAGTCTGGCCCTGTGCATGCCAGTTTAGTAACCCATCATGTCCCTCACATTAACCCTTGTGTAAGAGTTACTGATATGTGAGAGACTTGGAGGTAATAATTAAGTATCTTCATTATTGAGGTCTTTTATTACTACCTCCATATGTCTCACATATTAGTAACCTTTATATGGGGCACACAGGGGTTAATGTGAGGGACATGATGGGGTTTATTCCTATTAATGTGAGGCACATGGAGTTACTAACACTAAACTAATAACCCCAAATGCCTGACATTAATGAGAATAGGAACTACAGGAAGGGACCTGTGTGTTTCTTCACTTTGCTAGCAGCTTCCTCTCCTCCTCGGGCAGCCTTTGCAGGATGCAGACGGCAGGAGCTATCACTATAGCAGGCAGAGACCTGAGCGATTAAGCTCCACCCCCTGGGTTTCCTGCACCCCTCTCATTGGAGGGCAGTGAGAGAAGGGGAGTGTCCTTATGCCTCAGCTCTAGCAGAGCACTGAAGGGACGCTCCGACTTCATTTAACTCTTGCAGGTCCTGTGCTGCTGGTGTGCCAGTGAAATATGGCAGGAGTGCCACTCTTGGCACGTGTGCCAGGGGTTGCTGACCTCTGCTGTAGAGGGTAATATGAATTTTGTGGCTTGCTATGGTCCAAAGTGTGTGAGATTGCAGAGATAGTGATGTGAGTTTGGGTTTTGTGGGGGTCCTGGGAAAAACGTATGTGCGCTATTGTGACGAAAAGTAGCCTATTGTGCAATCGAGTGTAGGGACTATGTTTGTGGAAAATTTCAGCCAAATCGGTGGAGCGGGTTTTGCGTGATTGACTGCCAAACATCCAAACCCACAAACATTTCACAATTATAATATACTAGCTGGTACCAGTGACTTCGTCTGCGGTGTTTGTAGCAGTGGGTGTATACAGGCGTGGGTAAGGTTTTCGTACTGTGTATAAGGTATGGGATATGAAATGTAACTTTGTATCTTGTTGTGGCTGTAATTCAGACAATACATGAGACTTTTGTGATGGAGGTAATTTGTATTTGAGCTGCTATACGGTGTTGTGAGAAACTTTACATAGTGACTTTGGGACAGAAGTATTTGAAGTTAACCCTTTCCCGCCGATGGCATTTTTTGATTTTCGTTTTTGACTCCCCTCCTTCTAAACCCCATAACTTTTTTATTTCTCCGCTCCCAGAGCCATATGAGGTCTTAATTTTTCCTGGGACAATTTTTTCTTCATGATGCCACCATTAATTATTCTATATAATGTACTGGGAAGCAGGGTAAAAATTCTGAATGGGGTGGATTTGACGAAAAAATGCATTTCTGCGACTTTCTTACGGGCTTTGGTTTTACAGCATTCACTGTGCAGCCAAAATGACATGTCCCCTGTATTCTGTGTTTCGTTACGATGCTGGGGATACCAAATTTATATGGTTTTATTTACTTTTTGACCCTTTAAAAAAATCCAAAACTGTGTTAAAAATTATTTTTTTTTGAAAAGTCGTCATATTCCGACAGCCGTAACTTTTTTATACGTCCGTGTACGGGGATGCATAGGGCGTCTTTTTTGCGGGGTCGGGTGTACTTTTTAGTTCTACCATTTTCGGGAAATGTTATTGCTTTGATCACTTTTTATTCAAATTTTTATCAGAATCAAAACAGTGAAAAAACGGCGGTTTGGCACTTTTGACCATTTTTCCCGCTACAGCGTTTACCGAACAGGAAAAATATTTGTATAGCTTTGTAGAGCGGGCAATTTCGGACGCGGGGATATCTAACATGTATGTGTTTCACAGTTTTTAACTACTTTTATATGTGTTCTAGGGAAAGGGGAGTGATTTGAATTTTTAATCCTTTTTATTTGTTTTTAAATTTTTTAACTTTTTTTTAAACTTTTTTTTTGCATTTTTTAGACCTCCTAGGAGTATTGACATGGGTGGGCGGTGTCGCGGATTGTCAGAGCGGTGGGGGTCGGCAAACATGGCTGCTCCGGAGCGTTAAAGAGAGCCTCCTGGAGTATTGTTAAGGTGAGGGGCAAAGTGGTAAAGTATATGTATATGTGATTGTGTGGGGTTAGGGGCTAGGCTGTAGAGGGCAATAGGAATTTTGTGGCTTGCTATGGTCCAAAGTGTGTGAGATTGCAGAGATGGTGGTGTGAGTTTGGGTTTTGTGGGGGTCCTGGCACAAACGTATGTGCGCTATTGTGACGAAAAGTAGCCTATTGCGCAATCAGGTGTATTATTATTGATAATCATATACATATACAATGTCTCTCTTGGCCAGTTCTGGCTCCTTCCTATAGACACTCCACTCTACCGTAGCTGCTCCTGTAGTGAGGTGACTAGATTGGAGTTTCTGGCGGCAGCTCCTATTAGCAACTCCATTCTAGTCACTTCAGTACTGAACAGTCTACATTGGAGTTGATTCTAGTAGTTCCTGCCTCCAGCAACTCCAATCTAGTCACCTCACTAGTGAATTGTCTAGATTGGAGTTGCTCCTGGTAGGTCCTCCCTACAGTAACTCCATTCTAGCCCGTTCACTAGTGAGGTGACTAGATTGGAGTTGCTGAAGGGAGGACCTACCAGGAGCAACTCCATTCTAGACGCAACCTCCTGGCCACTGGCATCTGCAGATATTACATTCTAATTTCTACAGGACCTTTGATGACATCACAGTCACGTGACCTACATGACAAAGCCAATCACAGAGCAGTAGCACTAAAGGACCTCCCCCTTCATTTAATTTATGCAGGTCCTTAAGTTCTCTGTGCTCCATGGACTCTGACTCGAGTATAAGCCGAGGAGAGCTTTTTCAGCATAAAAACTGGGCTGAAAAAGTCGGCTTATACTTGAGCATATACGGTAGTAACTTCAGCGTGACCTCCAGGGTTCAGCGGTGGAAAAAGAGATGAAGATAAGGAAGGTAGCGAGGTAGCTTACTATGAAACTTTCAAGGCCATATCATCCTGTTTAGCAATATGTGCAAATACTTTCATAAGGCTAAAATGATGGACACGGACAATCATGTGTTAACCCATGGATTATGTATGTACGTATTTATCATCTGTAAACGCCCATTATATACTCTGACCAATGATAATTCATATCTCTATGTGATGCAAGTTGTTACGTTTAAGCCATGACTTCTCTTTATAATCTAATGATAATTCATAATAAATCTCAGAACACTTTGTATACAGCATCTTTGTGTATGTCTGTGACTGTGTTCTCTGAGCGCTCACACAGATCTTTCCCAGATTTGGAAACCAATGGCATCTACCCCGGGCCATCCCCCGACAATACCAACCGTACGATTCTATTTTTATTAACGAATCAGTCCTTTTTTGTTTTTTCTGCCTAAACACATCTCCCATCGCCTTCCTTTAGAAACCATCAACATTTTTTTAGCCTAAGCAATAGTGAGAATCACCTACACATAAAAATGAATGACCACCACACTATGTGATACATTAGAAAGCCGCAAAGTCTGCAACAAAAAAATCTGCATTTCGTCAACGTTGAACCTCAGCCTAGAGATCATTCAGTTACACTTAAACTTTGTATAACATCTGCTGCTGGAGTTGTTCCCTTGTTCTTAATTGAGTGGAGGTTGGACAGCGTGTGACTTTGTCTATCTCAGGCACTCCCATAGAAATGAATGGAGCCGTGCAATTGCCGCCCCACTACTCCAACAGGGGAAGAAAGTTCTCATTCTCCTTATCTTTGGGGATCAGAGTGATCAGACTCCAGTGATCTGCAAATAGAAATACCTGAAGAATAGTCACTCACCTTGTTGTAGTCTGCTCAGGTATAGATACAACAAATGCCATGTGTGATACCAGCCGGATATGGGTATATAGTACATCATTTATTGAATGACAAGTGTAGCCTATCTTCAGTGGCGTAACTAGGAATGGCGGGGCCCCGTGGCGAACTTTTGACATGGCCCCCCCCCCATCCCAACTGACGCCGAAGACCTCGAACGACCCCCTCCTCCGCACTCTATTATGTCCCTTACTGGCCCCTGCACACAGTATTAACCCCAATAGTGTCCCCTGCACACAGTATTAACCCCAATAGTGTCCCCCTGCACACAGTATTAACCCCAATAGTGTCCCCTGCACACAGTATTAACCCCAATAGTGTCCCCTGCACACAGTATTAACCCCAATAGTGTCCCCTGCACAAAGTATTAACCCCAATAGTGTCCCCTGCACACAGTATTAACCCCAATAGTGGCCCCTGCACACAGTATTAACCCCAATAGTGGCCCCTGCACACAGTATTAACCCCAATAGTGGCCCCTGCACAAAGTATTAACCCCAATAGTGTCCCCTGCACACAGTATTAACCCCAATAGTGGCCCCTGCACACAGTATTAACCCCAATAGTGGCCCCTGCACACAGTATTAACCCCAATAGTGGCCCCTGCACACAGTATTAACCCCAATAGTGGCCCCTGCACACAGTGTTAATCCCAATAGTGGCCCCTGCACACAGTATTAACCCCAATAGTGGCCCCTGCACACAGTATTAACCCCAATAGTGTCCCCTGCACACAGTATTAACCCCAATAGTGTCCCCTGCACACAGTATTAACCCCAATAGTGTCCCCTGCACACAGTATTAACCCCAATAGTGTCCCCTGCACACAGTATTAATCCCAATAGTGGCCCCTGCACACAGTATTAACCCCAATATTGTCCCTCTGTGGACACTCATAAACAATTATTATACTAGTATAATAATCGGAGACCCGGGGAATAAAAACATAAAAAAAAAAAAAACACTGTTGCTTCTTACCTGTTCCCCGGCTCCTGTGCTGTGCTGTCCTCCTGTGCTGTCTTCCTGTGCTCGCGTCCTTCGTTAATGATGTCGGACGTCACATGACCCGGGAAGCATGCCGGGTTCATGTGACGTCAGAGACGTCAGACAACAGTAGGACGGAGGCCTGGCAGGATCGCGGAGAGGTAAGTAACAGTTTGTTAGGTTCCCTTACCTCTCCCGATCCGCCGGTCATTATACTCGGGGGTCTGCAAAGACCCCCGAGTATAATGATAGCCCCTGTGGGGCCCGCAGTGTCACTTGCCGATCCCGGCCCAGCCAGGATCGGCAAGTGAATAGGGCCCGTAACAGCCTATTTTTTTAAAAAAATGCAGCGGTAGCGGCTGTCACCGGGCCCCCTAATGGCCCGGGCCCTGTGGCAGCTGCTACTGCTGCTACCACGGTAGTTACGCCACTGCCTATCTTCTAATATGGGTTGTATTCAGATTGTATACAGCTCTATCTGCAGCAATAGACAGACAGTCAGTAGTAATACTGATGCCGTAAACACAGAGGATGAGGATGGGGTAATCGGGGTGTCATACGAGGAGATCCATTTGTAGTAGTGTGGGATATAGGTGTATACTGCTGGCCGGTTAGGTAGAGCACATCCTTCTGCCCAACTCACAAGGCCAGCTAGGTACCAAATACCACCAATTTTACAGACGAGGGGACCCCCGGAGTCTCCCTGAAATGAAATAAATAACATAACATAAAAATACTAAACATCTATTATCCTATATATACTGTACTCCAGGTATTGTGTCTGGTATATATGGTCATGTTTGTACAGAGGTTCCAGAAAATATCACTTACATGAGACCTTATCAGTATAGGGCAATACTGGGGTGCATTACAACCCCTTTTTTATGACTTACAATATCATAGTTCAGATCAATGGAATACAGAGGAAGATAAGTCACCCACCTGGCAAGAGTCCTTATTGCCAGCCTGGTACCCGGCACAGATCTGGTCACTGGGAACAATCTGTTTGTTGACAGGAGTGTTAGAGCCGATGTGGTACATCTTCTCGCAGGCGCTATTACTAATAATAGGCACCATGACCTGCTGGAGAGTCTTTGGGTATGGAAGATTCACTGCAGAGAAGAAGAGTAAAGTCATAGTCATGTAGTAGACAATACCGTAGAGACCTAGGACAATAGTCATGCAATGGGGGAATTCATGTAGAAGTCCCCTGATGACTGCCACCAGGTTAGTCTTCTCTACATGGGCTGACGAGATGCAATAACATTGAAACGGCCGTCCTCGATTGAGAGACTATACCTGGTGATATTCCCAGCATCATTGCAAAACAAAGGCCTCTTGGAAGGTCGAGCATGATGTTAAAGGGAGCAGCCTTTATTGGGCTATTTCACTGAGATTCTGTCTTCCTAATTACATCAGGGAAGACATGCTTGCACATTCCAGTGAGCGCCCTCTATTGGTTCGCAACACTGAGGCACCTGACTTCCTAATTACATCATGGAAGACAGATTTGCATATTCTTCCCATACAGCTAGGATATTACTTGGTGGGCAAATGATGGGCTTTATTCTTCTCTAGTATCATAATATACCATAGGATCATAGGATTTATCACCCATGATAAAATGGTGGGTTGTCGTGTTATGTGGATCCTTATGTGGATACATGTTTTATGGGTATGTGATTAATAGTTATGATTTTGACTGTATAGGATAAGTTTGCACTGGAGCTTTAGTTTTTCTCATTTGTTAGATACAATGGCGAATGACTTAAGTTGTAATGATATGTGGACTTTTTGTGATGCCGTCACAGTTGTAGTGTTTTGTGGTACAGTACACCACACGATCAGACTACTGTACATGTCATGAGTTTTCTTACCACCATAGTCTATACTGCCCCATCCAGTAGTCCAGCACTTGGTGCCATCTGGGAAGCTCATTAATGGTGATGGGACGCACACTGGTAGGATGTATTCAGTGTAATTAATAGGACTGGAGAGCTCAATCAGGGCGATGTCTCCCGGGTAGCCCACTCCGCTGAACAAGGAGTTCACAATAATACTTTGTACGGTGGACACAACCTGGTGAACACTGGGGATACTCAGCTGATACGCACCAAGTACGACAGTGTAGTCAGAAGGATTTGTAGACCTAAGGAGTGAAACCAGAAGTCATGATAAGCAATGATATTGAGCACCTTCTCCTCTCACAATGTTATTCATGTAGCAGCAAAAAAATGAGATTTCTCTTGGACCCTGGACTGGAACTAATTATCCCGTGGGATATGGATGGGGTGTAACTTGAGGGGTACAGTGTGCAGTTGCACCCAGACCCAGGAGTCTCTTTCCAATATAATGAGACCAGTACTATGAACAATAACTGATAGTTGGAGGACCTGGTTCAGATTTTTCCATTGGGACCTAGTAGCTTCAATTTACACCTCTGGATATGGACACAAGGTGCACCTTACAATCCAACATAAGAAAACACATTTAAGCCAATAGATCACTGTGTCTTCCACCAACAGGTTCATGTATGGACCAATATCTAATATCTCAAAACTGACCTCCATGTAAAATCAGCAACCCCTTACAGTAGGAGATCACTTTTCCATCCTAGTTGTCAGAATAATATAGAATACATTGATGGCCCAGTCATTATCACCTTTCTGGATGATTAACTTCCAGCTGTATAGGCCATTGATTTCTCAGACTATCATGGCTGACCATACAGACCACTGATCTGTTCCTTGTATGATGTCAGGGTAGGTCAGATTATAGAATTCTCTCTGCAGGTAACCACTTACATTAGAAAGCAATGTGCGGCAGAGATCACCCACTGCTCGGAGAACAAAGACCCACCGCAGATATGGGAATTTCGAAAGTGTAGACTGATTTGCCATGGCCATGCTCCTTCGCTTGCATCTGTGCCACCAACAATTCGATCACCAAGCACTGGGTTTCCACATGTTGGTTGGGCAGTGAAGTTAGAGATGACTGGAGGGATGTAGACTGGAAACGCAATAGAACAAGTGATTATGAAGATAATCTTGTTTCCCTTAGTCCTAACAGCGGCACAATGTGGGGTATTTCTGCCCCTGTGTGCTGGTAGGACAGGCGGATTTTTAATTAGCCAATCAAAAAGCGTGGCTGGCCCTATAAGAGGGCACAAGAACCTCCCCTCTGCGTGTTAATACAAAAGTACCTCCATATTTATACACAGTTTTATACATAAGATATGATTCCCAGGGTGGGAAATCTTGTGCCTCTGTTAGGACTAAGGGAAACAAGATTATCTTCATAATCACTTGTTCCCTGTCGTCCGTACCAGCGGCACAATGTGGGGATATAGCAAGTAGGCCCAAAGATGGGCGGGATTATTCCATGACAGAGCTCAAAATGGTTTGGGCAAAGGCGGAGGAATCGGTCACCCGGTCCCTCAGGCGGTAATGCCGAATGAACGTGGACTCAGATGCCCAGGAGGCAGCTGCACAAATCTGATCCAAGGACAACGCACTCCTCTCAGCCCGAGAGGTGGACACTGCCCTGGTCGAGTGGGCATGAAGAAAAGATGGGACCGGACGCCCTTGGGCGGTGTAGGCGACCTTTATGGTTTCGGAGACCCAGCGGGGTATCGTGGCCTTGGCGGCCTTGGCGCCCTTATTCTTCCCCGTATAACTGATTAACAGGTTTTCGGCCTGCCTAAAAGGGCGAGTGCGCTGCAGATAAATTTGCAGACATCTGCCTACATCCAGCCTGTGCCATCTTTCCTCTTCAGGTGAAGAGGGGAAGGGAAAAAATGCTGGAAGAAAAATAGTTTGGTTCCTATTTGCAGCGGATGGAATCTTGGGACGAAATCCTGGGAGGAACCTAAGCTGCACATGGTCCGAAAAAAATATAGTATATGGCTCCTCGGCAGATAAGGCTTGTAGCTCACTAACTCTTTTGGCAGTTGTAACTGCCAATAGCAGTGCCATTTTGCCGGTCAGTAACTTAAGTGAGACTTCTTCCAGGGGTTCGAATGGTTGGTCACAAAGAGCGTTCAGGACCGGAATAAGGTCCCATTGGTGGACAGGGGTGTTCACCACCGGTCTCAGCCTAGTTGCTCCTTTAATAAAGGTGCTCACTAAAGGATCCTGAGACAAACGCCTCCCCAGATAGGCGGACAGGGCCGCTACGTGTACTTTGAGTGTGGCCGCAGCAAGACCTCTGTCTAGTCCGTCTTGAAGGAAGTCCAGGATCGCCTCAGTCGGGGGACCAGTGGAGTCCACTTGATGCTGCAGACACCAGGCATTAAAGATGTTACTAATTCGACGGTAATTCCTGTTAGTCGAATCCGCTCTGGCGCTGGATAGGGTCTTCAAGACGGCTTGTGACAGTCCTCTATTCCTCAATAGGGACTGGTCAACCTCCAGGCTGTCAGGTTGAGTCTCCTCAGATCCTGGCATCTCAGCTCTCCTTGGGTTACCAGATCTGGGAGAGGGGGAAGCCTCCAATATATGCCCTGACTCATTTGTATGAGCTGAGCAAACCAAGCCCTTTTTGGCCAGAACGGGATTATGGCTATTCCCGAGGCTTGGTCCTGTCTTATTTTGATCAATACCTTCGGTATGATTGGAATTGGAGGGAATATGTAAAACAGCCTGAACCTCCATGGGATGGACAGGGCATCCACTGCCAAGGGATTGTCCTCCTGGTATAGGGAGCAGAAGGTCCCTACCTTGGCATTGAGTCGGGTAGCCATTAGATCGACCTCCGGGAGACCCCATCTCTGGACGATCTGTTGAAATACGTCTGGATTGAGAGACCATTCTCCTGATACGGTAATACCCCGACTCAGATGATCCGCTACTATGTTCAGGGAGCCCTTTATGAGAACAGCGGATAACTGGGCTAGGTTCTTCTCTGCCCAGGCGAATATAAGATTCGTCTCTCTCAGTAAGGTTGGTGACCTGGTGCCCCCTTGTTTGTTTATGTAGACTACCACCGTCATGTTGTCTGACCTGATCTTGACAGACTTGCCTTTCAACTCCGGGGCAAAGTGCACTAGGGCCAAGTACACAGCTCTGAGTTCCTTGAGATTGGAAGATCCCAGCTCCGGACGTCTCCATCGTCCTTGTACAGTCCTGTCCTGGCAATGGGCTCCCCATCCCCACTGGGATGCATCTGTTGTCAACAGGGTCCACAATGTCGGGACCGTGGACCTTCCGTCTTTCAGGTGTATCCACCATCTGAGGGAAAGATGGGTAGCGGGAGAAAGGCAGATCTTCTTGTGCAGTCCCCGTGGAGACCTGTTCCAGGTTGTCAACACTTCCATCTGCAGGGGACGCAAATGCCATAAAGCCCAAGGGACTGCTCTGGCCGAGGATGACATTAGGCCGAGGACCCTCATGGCGGTGCGGATAGTTACCCGCCGGGTGTGTAATAGAAACCGTGCACCGGCCTGGATCCTTTCCTTCCTTGGGCTGGAGAGGAAGATCTGCATCGTTTCTGAATCCACTATGAACCCGAGGAACTTCCTCCGTGTGGAAGGAACGATTTCGGACTTCTCCCAGTTGATGATCCATCCTAACTCTTGTAGGAAACTGATGGCAAGGTTGAGCTGCTGGAGGAGAGCAGCAGGAGACTGAGCTTTCAGAAGCCAGTCGTCTAGGTAAGGAACGATGAAGAGGCCCTGCAGTCTGAGGGCCGCAGCGACCGGAGCGATCACCTTGGTAAATACCAGGGGGACGGATGTGATGCCAAACGGCAGAGCTGTAAATTGAAAGTGCTCCCTGTGGCCGGCCATAGAAACGGCGATCCTGAGGAATTTCCTGTGGGAGTGAGCAATAGGGACATGAAGGTAGGCGTCCTTCAGGTCGAGGGTAACCATCACGTCTCCTGGCTGGAAAAAAGCAGACACGGAATCCACGGTTTCCATACGGAATGACCTCTTCCTGATAAAGCGATTGAGGTACCTCAGGTCTATTATCATTCTCCAGCCCCCGGTGACTTTGGGGACCAGAAAGACGGGGGAGTAAACTCCCAGACCGAGATCTGAGGCTGGGACCTTCTCCAGGGCGCCTTTGATAACATACTCGGCGACCAAGGCCTCTAGACTGGCCTGTTGAGAAGGTGGAAGGGTTCTGGTGACAACAAACCGATCTGGAGGTGGAAGGTGGAATTTGATAAGATAACCGTGCTGTATAATTCTTAACACCCATGGATCTTGAATATGGGTGACCCAAGTTCTGAAGAAAACCGAAAGACGTCCTCCCACAGGAAGGGGGGCCACAGGGAGCTGCCCCGCGTCAAAATTCCGGCTTCCTCTTGGTGTCCTCCCTTGAAGCACCTCGTCCGGATCCTCTAGGACGATATCTGGGACGCCTTTGCTGGGCTGGGCGTCTATAATTAGAGGCAGAACCTCTGCCTCTAGAGGGGGCACGTCTGCCCCTGGCAGCTTGAGGTAAGGACTTCCCCTTACCTTCAGCTAATCCCTCTATGATAGTATCCAAGCCTTGCCCAAATACTCTTCCTGGCTCAAAAGGGAGCGCGCAAAGAGCAGCCTTGGATGCAAAGTCTGCACGCCAAGGCTTTAGCCACAGGGGTCTGCGGGCCGCAGTGGACAACGCCATCGACTTGGCTGAAATTCTCAACTGATGGCGAGAAGACTCTGCCAAAAAATCTGCAGCCCTATGAATATTCTTCATGGAAGCCAAGATGTCATCCCTGTCCACACCGGAATCAATATCCCGCTCCAAGGTGGCTAGGCGGTTACGAAGAAAATCGCCCACAGTGGTAGAGGCTATGGCTACTGAAGCTTGGGCAGAGGAAGCAGAATAGACCTTCTTTAAAGTGGCGTCAGCCCTGCGATCCAAAGGATCCTGAAGATTTGATCCATCTTCAAGGGGCACCAGGGTTCTACGAGACAACTTCGCCACGGCTAGATCCACCTTCGGGGGAGGCCCCCAGGAATCCCACTGAGCCGAATCCATAGGGAACAGGTGCTTAAAGATCCTGGATAATGAATGTCCTTTCTCTGGCTGCTTCCACTGCTGCACCATGAGGTCGGTCAGCGTGGCGTCCGCATGGAAGGCAATATGTCCCCCAGAGGCAGACGTGGAGGCTTCCCCGTCAACATCTCGGCCCACTGTAGACCGGATGGACTTCAGCAGCCTGCCTGTTTGTTCATAGTGGAACACAGGTCTGCTGGAAACTACAGAGTCGTCCTCGGAGGAAACATCCTCTGCCACCCGTAGATGTTCCAGGGGAGGGAGGGACGAGGAACGATGCTCTGTGCATGGTCTCTTGGCGAGCTGAGACAAGGTAGACTGTATGCCTTTAAGGGAATCATCCTGCAAAATAAAGAGAGAGTACAAGCAAGGGAATTATCTTTACCCAAGCGATGCCCAACTCACCATCTCCTTGACCCAGGCCATCATATCTCTAGGAGAAGGCTCCTCAGGTGGGGGGCCTCTGCAACCGCGACAACGGGCCCATTCATAGCCTAAAAATAATAGGCGGGTTATAGGACCGGTAGTACCCCGGAGGGGATAACTCTTTAAGCCGCTACCTACCATCAGGGAGCGGAGTGTCACAGTCAAAACAGGAAAGGTGCTTCCTTTTGGCAGTAGATTTCCTCCTATAATCCCCAGGGGGGGTAGTAGAGGAAGACATATCCTACAGAGAGACCATAGACCATGCAAAATTGTCACCAACATATCCTACCACGTATCAAAAGAAGGGGTAGATCTTACCGTGTCCTAGACCGGACAGCAAGGTGACAAGAAACTGAAGGTTTGGTTTGGAGGCAAAAGGAGACTTGAAGCTAGGCAACAACCTCTGATGCACAGCCTTCCGCCTTAGAAAAGGAGAAGGTAACTAATAACCGGCCGGCCTGACCTTTAAACCGGCCGGCCGGAAATGGGAGGGGCCATAATCACATGCACCCTCCAGAAAAGAAAAAAGGTTACCCCCCCCCCCCTCCAAACAGCCCCAGCAGGGGCGCCTACCCCCTCAATTCCTGGCCTGAACCTGCGTGCTGCATAGATTCTGCAATAAGCAGAATGCCGGAGTAAACACATCCCGCCGGCGCCAGGACTTTCAATGGCGCCGCTATACTTCCGGACACAACCGGAAGTGTGCGCCCGGCAAATGCGGACGCTGCGACTCTCCGCCGGGAACTTAGTTCCGGCAGAGCACGTCCGTGAGCACACAGCGAGCGGAGCCCCGCGATAAGCAGAGTGCCGGGCCAACTCACCAGCTCGGTCTGCGACGCGCTGACAGGTGAGTCTGAGGGAGAAAGAGGAGGGGAGGGAGGAGGGAGGGAGGTAGGAGGGAAGGAAAGGAGCCACGCAGGCTAACAAACTTTTTTCCCCAGACAGGGGAAGGGAACCTTCAATCAAGAAGGTCTGAAACTGAAGAAAGAAGAATTATGCTCCAAAGGTAAGTAACCCATAGAGCCCAAAATAAGAGGACACAAGTCCTCCCCACCTGTCCTTGACCACACAGGACAGAAAAAAACACGCAGAGGGGAGGTTCTTGTGCCCTCTTATAGGGCCAGCCACGCTTTTTGATTGGCTAATTAAAAATCCGCCTGTCCTACCAGCACACAGGGGCAGAAATACCCCACATTGTGCCGCTGGTACGGACGACAGGGAACATATTAGTTTCCACATTTGAGTAAAGTGTGCATTACAATATATATAGAAGGGGTGAGGGGAAACACAGGAGGCAGCAGAATGTCCACGACTGCTTTTAGTATTGTGAGAACACTGGAGCATTTGTAGGGCCAAAAAAAGGGACATTATAAAGTATCTAGGGTAGGGATTGGGGACTGGAGCTTGGCTACCTTTTGTAGTATCAGTGAACTGCAGATATCTCCTACAGATAGTCCTTACTAATACTGGCATGAGCATGTTTCAGTTAGATGGTAGGTATATAAATTGGAAGGCAGGAGCTTTTTAGAGGTTTAAGATGTTAGTTAGTGGTAGATAGGATACAAACCATGCCAACAAACCCCATTGCTTGCAACCCTCCCCCCCCAAAAAAAAAAACAAAAAAAAAACAAAACTTTTTTTGGAAATGACCATCTCCACTGTTGCCCTAGAGGGGAAATCTGATATGCATGGCTGAAACATACACAGCATTTCCCCAATAGTGGCTGAGAGAGAGGACAAAGTTCCAGGGGTCGCCCCAAAGCACCACTGTGGAAATGACCAGAGGACTATAGACTTAAGAGTAGATACAACTTCCATTTGTGTAGAGTGCCCAAAAGTGTGGATACCATATGTTGTAAGTTAATTGTGCCTCCATGTTACTTTGTGACTGCAAGGCTCAGCTCAATAAACTGTGCCATAAGGGACCTGGGAGAGTATTTGATGAGGATAGCAATGATGAGAGGGACTGATAAATGTCATGGTCTGATCTGTTGTCTAATTTTTTTTTTTTTTTGGGGGGGGGGCTGAAATGAGGTCTACATTTTATTAGGGTGAAAATAGATTTTGCTGCACACACTGTTTTGTGATCAAAGGAATATAGAGATTTATTTTACAATATAGTTAACGCCTTTTGACACAATGCAAAAAATTGGCATAGAAAGACAGGCTAGATCAATTGGATATGACGTTTCGGTCCTTAGACCTTCATCAGAAGCGATCTAGTGTGGTAGCAGGATCAGTATAAGTGTCAAGGCATGCATATCCAATTGATCCAGCCTGTCTTTCTATGCCAATTTTTTGCATTGTGTCAAAAGGCGTTAACTATATTGTAAAATAAATCTCTATATTCCTTTGATCACAAAACAGTGTGTGCAGCAAAATCTATTTTCACTAGTATATTTGGGTCGTAGGACCTTTTTTTGCTAGCACCACATATAATTTTAGAGTGTGTGGTACCATTGACTTTTTTGCTACATTTTATTAGGGGGCTTGGGTCTGAGGCCTGTATTTATTTATTTAGGGGTCTGGTCAGTCATCTACTTACTGTATCTATAGTGTCTTGTCTAAGGTCTCCTTTATTTAAGCATCTATGTCTGAGGCCTCCTTCATTTAGAGGGTCAATTTAAGTTCTCCTTTATTTAGGGCTCTGGTCTGAAGTCTGTATTATTTTTGGGGTCTGGTTTTAGTTTGATGCCTCCACTGTCCCTATCCTAAATCTTCTACATATATACTTATGTGGTCATTAATGTGTGTGGTAGCATTGTTTTTGTTGTTTTTAGGGATGAGCCGATCTTGAGATTTCAGGAACCTTTTTAAAATCCGATTTCTGATCATTTTCCATCTGAACCCGATCCCGATCCCAATTCTGATCTTAATGCAAGTCAATGGGATTTTTTAATGATCGAAGATCAGATTTTAAAAACAATCCTATTCACTACACAGCATGAAGTCCAAAAATTGAAGGCTTTATATAATATCTGCAAGGTGCAACACCACAAAATCGAGTGACCAAGGCTTAAATTTTTGGACTCCACGCTGTGTAGTGATTAAAAAATCTGCCGGCCACTTAGTCTCCTCTGCTGTCTATGTTGGCAAATCCCAGTAATCATAGAAGCCACTTACCAGAGATCAGCAGGAGGCCGGCGAGACAAAGGACGCCCCTCATGGTCACTCTGTTTTGTCATGTAGCACCTTGCAGATATTGTGTAGAATACCTTGGTTATGACCAAGTCCTCAGTCAGTGTGGTGGTGTCTTCCTGCTACTACTCTGTATCCCACACCTTGAGTCAGAATGTGACTGGTCTGGTTTTTTTGGGAAAATTCAGGTAACTAAAGTCAAATTATCGTCACTGCAAAATATCACACAGAGAACAAACCATATTTTGGGGTATAACAGTAGTGTTCTATTTTTTTTATACTTCCATGTTTCTGTAGCTATGACTTTTTTATTGTTCCACTGATATAGTCATAATGGGGGGATTTTTAGAAGGGTGAGCTCTATTTTTAAAGACTTTATTTAAGGCTATCATAAGAAGTTTAAAAAACTAATTGAAAAAAATCTGCAAAATGTTTTATTTTATGGCATTTATAACATGATAGTGTTTTAGTAAAGGTCAACCTTGGTCATTGCAGAAGGATATCAACTGTAGATATACCACTGTCCATAAGACTCTGGTGTCAGTAGCATAAGTGTGACAGATACCAATGAATTTTTTACATTTTCCCACTTCTGAAAACTTTTATATATTTATTTTCATTTTCAATATTTTTTTTTTATTTTCATTAGAAATTCAACTTGTCCAACCAAATCCTCTCCCCCACACTGACCTCTCCCCCACTGTTAATTTTCACCTCCTGACCAGTAAATCCAGTAAATACAGCAATCATTTATCTGGCCATAGTCTGATCTTCACAAATGAACAAGTGAGAAACTTGGACTCTGAAAGATCAAAATGGGGAAAGCAGCAGGGCCAGATGGCATCAGGTTGAGGCTACTTAAGACGTGTGGGGATTAGCTGTTTGGTGTTATTACACACATGTGTAATATATATGGAAATCATCTTGTGTGGTACCAGTTCCAAAGACACCTCATCTGGTGGATCTTAACGGCTACAGTCCTGTAGCACTGACATCCCACTTGAGGAAGGTCTTAGAGAAATTGTTTCTCACACATCTCCGCCCTCTAGTGAGCTCAGCTATGGACCCTCTCCAGATTTCCCATTGGCTGGGTATTGGGGTGGATGATTCCGTCATCCACCTTCTACACAGAGCTATTTCTCACCTGCAGAAACCAGGGAACACTGAGAATAATGTTCTTCAATTTCTGCAGTGTGCAACACCATTCAGCCAGGGCTACTGAGGGACAAGCTGGACCTTGTTGGAGTGGACCATCACCCGTCCAACTGGATATTAGACTACTTCACAAACAGTATGTGAGACCTCAGTATGTGAGAGCCCGGGGCTGTGTGTCTGACACTCTGATCTGTAGTACGGGGGCACCACAAAGTACAGTACACTGTACACTGTAGATTTTAGGTGCAACTCCTCCAGCTGTTACTTACAGAAGTATTCTGATGACTCTGCAATAGTAGGCCTCATCACAGACGGAGATGACAGGGAATACAGAGAAATGAATCAGGAGTTTTTGGATTGGTGTCGGTGAAACCACCTCAGGATTAATTCTTGGAAAACCAAGGAGATGGTGGTGGACTTCCGTAAATGCAGACATGCTCCAAAACCAGTGGACATCCAAGGGACGGGCATTGAGATAGTCAACACCTATAACTACCAGGGTGTGCTCCACAATATTGAGCTGGACTGGGCTGATCGCATGGAGGTGCTGCACAGAAAACGTCACAACAAGCTCTACCTGCTTAGGAGTATGAGGGCCTTTGGAATTCTGAGGCCACTTCTTAAGGCCTTTTTCGACTCTGTAGTGGCATCAGCCATCTTCTTTGGGTGGCCTGCTGGGGGAGTAGTATATCAGCCAGGGACAGAAATAGACTTGACAAGCTGATTAGAAGGACCAGCTCCTTCCTGGGCCCAGTTCAGGTGGTGGGTGACAGAAGGCTACTATCTGTGGTGAGTTCCATGTTGGAGAATAAGTCCCATCCCATGTATGAGACTGTGACAGCACTGGGCAGTACTGTCAGTGACCGACTGCTTCACACTAAGGGTGCGTTCACATGGAGTAACGTGCCACGTGATGTGGCACGTATACGCCGTGTGAGATTTTGAGCGCCGTATACGCTCCCATTGATTTCAATGGGAGCCAGGATCGTATACGCCGCGTTATTTTGCGGCCATGATTTTGCCGTGAAGGAGTGCTTTTGGAACTCTTTTCTTCCCGATGAGTCTTAGGCTGTACAACCAATACCTGGCTAAGCAAAGATCACTGCATATAGAGAACTGGAAGATCCTTAAGTTATGATATCCCTTCTACTATTTTTTACCTTTATCTTTTTACCTGTATCTACAGTCACTGTAATCTCTCCAATATTCCTGGAGCTTTTCTATTTGTATTTTGTATTATTTTATATTACACACTGAATTTCCCCAGGTGGGACTACTAGGGGATTATCTTCTTATTTTATCTTATCTTATCTTATCTTACCAATGACTATGCTAACAGAAACAAAGAAAAAGACATGACTTTTGGAACATGGGAGGAAAAACAAGTAGGACACAGAAATGTTCTGTTTTATCATATATTGGACTGTGAGGTAAGAGAAGCAAATCATCAGTAAGCTCTAATATCATTGTGGGTCTTTCTTGTGCATATCACACATTCAGCTGCTCAGCTTTATTGTAGCTTTACTCTTCATTATCTATTTTTAGAAAGATTTTTCTTCAAAAGAATGAAATAAATTTTCAAGGAAGTTCAAAACATTCACCACAATGATGGTCATGGGAAAACAGGCCCAAGCCATTAGGCATCTAGGCATTGAGGGAACAAACCAGCCCTGGCCATCAGGCTCCCTCCTCCAGGCACCAAGTCAACAAAGTAGTCCCAAGCCATGAGTCCTCCATCAGGCATCCAGGCCCTGAAGTGGGAAAGCAGACCCAAGCCATAAAGTCCCCTCCATTAGGCATCTAGGCACTGAGGCAACAAACCAGCCCTGGCCATGAGGCTCCCTCCACCAGGAATCCAGACACTAAGGCATCAAAACAGTTCCAAGGCATGAGTTTCTATCCATAAGACATCTAGGCTATGAGACAACAGAGCAGTCCCAAGTCATAAGGATTTTTTCACCAGGGATCAAGGCCACTAGGCAACAAACAGCTCCAAGACATGAGATTTCAGCCATAAGACATCTAGACAATAAGACAACAGAGCAGCCCCAATGGTCCAAGTTCACAAAACTCAAGAGTCTTTGCAGAGTGAACCACCGTCTGTCTGGTGACGGTCAATGTGACAGTACTGGATGTACAGATGTAGTAAAGTTAAACTTTTTTTTTTAATGTAGATTGTGAGCCCCACATAGAGCTCTCAATGTACATTTTTCCCTATCAGTATGTCTTTTTGGAATATGGGATTTCCATCTATGCACACATAGGGAGAACATCCAAACTCCTTGCAGATGATTTTTTGCCCTTGGCGGTATTTGAACACCAGGACTCCAGCGTTGCAAGACTGCAGTGCTAACCACTGAGCCACCGTGTGGCCCCTTAGTAAACATTAACTTGGCACTTTTCAGTTGGAGGTTAGAAGTCTCTGTGCTGAGCCTCAGCTGCTGCTTCTGCTCTTTGTGATGTCTCTGACTCTGCTCTACTCCAGCTGCAGATCCATAGAGTAGAGCACAGTTGTTTCAGCAAGAGAAATGGAGAAAAGAGATTTCCAGCCTCCCCAGCTTCGATCCGAGGGACCAGGGAATATATTAGTCATAAAGCTAATCCAGTTCAGAACATTTTTCTTTGCATACCCTGTTAACCTTTGCTAGTCCTGCACTGTATTGTGCTCTTACAATGTTGGAAACAAAGGCCAGTATTGACTTTTATTTTGTACGCCGGCCGGTTTCAGATCTTCTCCTTGGTTTCACTGGAAAAACTGGCTGTAAAGATTTGTTTAAACAACACCCGGCTGCTGGTTCACAGATGCACATTGTAGCTACAGTTACACTGACACTCACCAGACTGTGCAAGAAAGATACAGAAATGTGATGTCTGGCTCTAGGAAAAACAGAGACATTTACTGAAAAGTTGCTCTCTGGTCTGGAGCACATAACCAATGGACATGTAGGAAAAAATGGAGATTGATTATTACAATGTACACAAAGTGCGACTAGATAGCAGTCTCTAATAAAGTGGCCATTCAGTGTAGATGGTTTACTCTGCAGTATGTGTATATGTGAAGTATTTGTGCAGTGAGTATATATGTGTGAAGTGTAAGTGTAGTGTGAATGTGCACTGTGTGTATGTAAAGTGTGTGTGCACAATGTGTATGTCTGTGAAGTGTGTGTGCATAATGTGTATGTCTGTGAAGTGTGCAGTGTTTGATGTGTGCACATTTTGTGTACCGTATTTTACGGACTATAAGTCGCACTGGACTATAAGGCGCATTGCCCATGAGCGCCTTATAGTCCGTCTCGGTTCATATATAAGGCGCACCGGACTATAAGGTGCAGTCCGGTGCACATTATATGTTATTGAAAGCGGCGGCAGGCAGACTTTGCCAGTGGCCGCTTAACCCCCCGCGTGCCAGCCGCTTCTATTGGAAGCGCTCGGCAGGCGAGGAGGGGCTCTATCAGCAAAATCATGCTGATAGAGCCCAACCGTAAAAGTTACATTAAACTACATCCCCCCCCCCCCCCCCGTTTTAACATAAAACCCTGAAACAGAATGTGAAACTTACCGAGCGGTGCAGGGTGGGCGGGCATTCAGGCCTCCTCTTCCTCCGATGTTCCGTCCTCCTCCTCCGGCACTCGCGAACTGATAATGGCCTGGGCGCATGCGCAGTAGCCGTAGTAGAAGCATTATGATATTGCGCATGCGCCCAGGCCATTATCAGTTAGCGAGCGCCGGAGGAAGTGGTCTGGACATCGGAGGAAGAGGAGGCCTGAATGCCCGCCCGCCTACCCTGCACCGGTCGGTAAGTTTCACGTTCTGTTTCACGCCGGCGTGACAGCAGGGCTGCCGGACACATCCCATTCATTTCTATGGGAGCCGGCATGCGAGCGCTCCCCATAGAAATGAATGGACTGCTTTTTTCCATTCATTTCTATGGGAGCCGGCATGCGAGTGCTCACCATAGGAATGAATGGACTGCTTTTTTCCATTCATTTCTATGGGAGCCGGCATGCGAGCGCTCCCCATAGAAATGAATGGACTGCTTTTTTCCATTCATTTCTATGGGGAGCGCTCGCATGCCGGCTCCCATAGAAATGAATGGGAAGTGTCCGGCAGCCCTGCTGTAACGCCGGCGTGTATGGCTGTGATACACGCTGGCGTTCCGTAGTGTGAATGCACCCTTACGGTGCCTTTTATGTATGTATGGAAGCGGCACGCAGACTTTGCCGCCGCTTCCATCGATATATAAGGCGCACCGGACTATAAGCCGCACTTATGATTTCTGAGGAAATCGTAGGTTTTTATGTGCGCCTTATAGTCCGGAAAATACGGTATGTGCATTGTGTGTATATATGCCCTGTGATGGACAATTATGACTACTGGGGCACTTAGTACATGTGTCAGATGGTGTAGGCCCTGTTGATGGCTCATGTAGACTATAAACAATGAAAGGTCAACGCTGGTTTTGTTTTCTGCACCTTCTGAACCAGTCACTTCTTCTGATATGATTATGTGCGTGGGAACAAGTGGTTCAGGGGCTCCATGAATACGGCACATAACCTCGCACCATATTCACACCACGCTTTCGCTCTTCTAAAACAAATAAGATTTTTAAAATAAAAAAAATCCACTTTATGACACCCATATATTTTGTTTTTATTAACAGATCAGTCCATTTGCCCTTTCCTTCAGACAAATGTAAAGTTTACACTTATGGCCAGACACGTCGGTCGGTCGCTGGCTGCCATAATAAACCAGAAACGTTAACCCCTTTTATCATAAACAACAGTGTAAAGTCAGTGCGATCACTTACATGGGATAGGGTGGAGGTCAGACTTGGACACAACAAAAACATGTCAACATCCTACTAATAAAAGACAGCAGTGGAGTTACCAATTCACAAGGTAGGAAATACTGATTCAGGTGACCATAACCTATCTATCTGTATGTCTGGGTCGGTATCCTGGGCTCCGATGAGAGACACCCTTTAAACGAGTGAATCCGCAAAGTTATATACCTGAGAAGTCACTGACTTTGATGAAATTCACTTTTGTATAGCTGCCATGTTTCACATCAGCTTGAATCTGGGTAACCATGTATTACAATTTTGTCACAGATTTTAAGCCAAAATGACCAATTTAGTGAAAACTGTGTCAAAACCACAACGTGAAATTATAATCTATGCAGATTATTCAAGGACAAATGTGACTGAACTGCTAATATGGGTCATATTCAGAGTAAACGTCTAGGGCTGCATTGCCTGTAAATATGGCCCTGTGTGCAGCAATAGACAGACGGCCAGTAGTAATCCCGATGCTGTATACACAGAGGATGACGATGATGGTGGTGGGATAAATGTGGAGGTGTATGAGTTGATCCAGTTGTAGTAATCCGGGACATAAGTATAAATTCCTGGACGGTCAGGCTGGGCGCATCCTTGTCCCCAACTCACAACGCCAGCTAGATACCAAACACCATCCATTTTACAGACCAGGGGTCCTCCGGAGTCACCCTGAAATGAAGAATTATGCTTTGCTAAGTAACATCATGAAGGGAATTATCTTACATATACTGTACTCCAATTGATGTGTTTGGGAAATATGGTCATGTTTATGCCAAGGTCACCTGAAGCCTACAGGCCCAGAAAATATCCCATAAGCAAGACCATATGGGTATAGCTCAGTATCGGATGCACCACAACTTTCTAACTTTACAGTATCATAGCTCAGACATCAGGAATTGGTGAGAAGTCACCTACCTGGCAGGAGTCTTTTCCTCCAGCCTGGAACCCGGCACAGATCTCATCACTGGGAACGATCTGTTGGTTTTCACTAACGTTGGAGTTGATGTGGTACATCTGATCACAGATCCTATTACTGATAATAGGCACCATGACCTGCTGGAGAGTCTCTGGGTATGGAAGATCCACTGCAGAAAAGAAGAGTAAAGGTCAATGTCATAGAGTATACAATATGGTTACCCAAAATCCTAGGCCCAGCGTCATGAACTGGTGAGAATCCACTCAAGTGTAATGCTGACTGCCACCGTTTTTATTGGCAGTGTAGAATTTTGTGATTTCGTGGGACAGTATTCCACAGGATAGGATTATATAAGCTGGAATGGCAGATATAGTAATGTGGCAGTCTCAGTGATGGCTTCACATGTGATAGATTAGAGACACAGAAAAATAATGGAGGTTGTAGTACTGTGTGCTCCTTTAGGACAGTATGGCACATTTGGCTTAGAATTCTCTGCATCTCCTGAGTTTTCTTACCTCCGGAGTTTATAGTTCCCCATCCAGTAGTCCAGCAGTTCGTGCCATCTGGGAAGCTCATGAATGGTGATGGAATACACACTGGTAGGATGTACTCATTGAAAGTAATAGGATTGGAGAGTTCAATGAGGGCGATGTCTCCCGGGGTGCCTGCTCCATTGTACCGGGTGTCCACAATAATACTTTGTACGGTGGACAGAACCTTATGAGAATTGGGTATTTGCAGCTGGTGCTCTCCAAGGCCAACTGTGTAGTCGGAGGGATTTATAGGGCTAAGGAGTGAAATGAAACACCATGTTATACCATAGAGATGAGCATCGTCACATAGCACAGTGATTTTCACAGGGTCAGATAGACCCACCAGGGTATCGGAGAACCCCCTGCATTATCCCCTCCCATATAGTGGCCCATGTACTATTTCCCCCTGCCCATTACAGGGGCCCTTTCACTATCCCCCCCCCCCCATACAGTGGCCCTTTCACTGGTCCCCTATACTGTATCAGGACCATTGATGGGGCCATTGTATTGGTGGGAAGGAGGGGCAGTGATGTCCTGGGGGAAATTAAAGGGGTTATTTATTTATTTTTTTAAAATTAGGTTGTGACAGGTGAAAACAAAACCCTTACTCTTCTGTGCCCATTGTCTTCCAACGTGGTTTGGTTCTATAGCTATGTTGTTGTCTTCCCACTGAACATGACTATGAAATAAATATGCTGGACAACCTCTTTAAAGTGTGAGACATTAGGGGGGTATATTAAAGTTTTTTGTAATGGTTTATTCTCATGATAGGTCATAAATACCTAATCTGTAGGGGGCCAACATCAGGCCCCTAGACCGATCAGCTGTACAGAGCAATTTCCAGCGCTCATCCTGTACACAATAAGAGACCGGAAGCAGAAAGCTCTGTCCACTGTATATTAGCCGGCATCTTCACTGCATCTTAGCACATACTGAAGTTAGTGGGAGCTGAGCTGTAGTGAAGGGTGCTATACAGCAGATGAAGCGTTCTGCTTCCGGCCCTGTATTGTGTACAGAACGGATGCTGGAAGTGGCTCCGTACAACTGATGGGGCCATGTGTCAGCCCCCTAGTGGACAGGTACTTATGGCCTGAGGATAGGCCATACAAAAAGATAACGCTGGAGAACCCCATTAACATGCCCCAAACAGCTTAACATACCCCCAATGAATGTTAGCCTCCAACACTGCCCCCGTACAATATAATGGTTCCCATCACTGTTGCTCATATAGTATGGGGGACCAGTGAAGAGGTCACTGTATTGGGGGCCATTAAAAAAATTTGGCCCAGACAATCCCTTTAAAGAGGTTGTCCATAAATTCGTGACCACTGTGACGGCCAGGCAGGTGTTCTCTCCTTATGGAGTGATGATATCCCCTCAACCCTGTCTAAGCCTCTCACCTCTACCAGATCAGTCCTCTCTGCGCCAAGCTGATGAGATGCAAATACATCGAAACGGCTGTCCTTGGCTGAGAGACTGTATCTGGTAAAATCCCAACATCATTGCAAACAAAGGCCTCTGAGAAGGTCGGCATGATGTTAAAGGGAGCGCCCTCTATAGGTTTGTTTGACTGAGACTCTGTCTTCCTAATTACATCATGGAAGATAGACTTGCACATTCTCAGTCAGTGCCCTCTATTGGTGCGCACACTTGAGGCACTGACATCCTATTTACACCATGGAAGTCAGATTTGCATATTCTTCCCATGTAAAAAAAAAACAAACACACTCACCTCTCCCCAGCACCCTGTTGTCCTACACCTGTGTCTGCTCAGTCTCATGGCGGCGCCTCATTTCTAGAAATCCTGTACCTAACTGGTTTCAGCGGTCACATAAGGTGTAGGACTCCCATCAAGAAGGTGCCAGCACGAGATTGAATGGACACTAGCGGTGGACAACGGAGCTATTCATGTAGCAGCAAGAACTCAGATTTCTCTGGGGCCTGGGATTTGGCATGATGTCCACTGTATGATCTCACTGAAGAGAAGCCATATTAGGTCAATAGACCACTATGGTGATAAAAAAAACAACATCTTCCACAAATAGATTTAGCTATGATTCAAAGCTTTACTTACCTGTCAATGCAATGTGCAGCAGTGACTACCCACTTTTCTGTGATCACGGACCCCCCACAGATGTGGGTACCTTGGGACTTCAGACTTATTTGCCATGGCCATGCTCCTTCTGTTGCATCTGTACCACCAACAATCCGATCCCCAAGCACTGGTTTTCCACACGCTGGTTGAGTGGAACGGGCGGGGATGGAAATGACTGGAGCGGTGCAGACTAGAAAACACAATGAAACGTATTTTCCACGTCACCTCTTTTTGTTTTCTTGAAGCAATACCTTTAACCAAAGCACAACACTATTAACTCTTGAAATGGTGGAATGGATGTTTAACCCTTGAGGTTTTACTTGGAAACTCTAAGTCCATTGGTATCTCCTTAGAATGAAATGTTTCATTATGTTGATATTGGTTTGCGTGGATGACTACAGTGAGTCCATCACCAAGTGAAAGATGTCTGGAGTAACTCTTGAATGGCTATGTGCAGGGCCGGCGTCAGCGCACGGCATAGTCGGGCAAGTGCCGGGGCCCACAGAGCCTCTGGGGGCCCCCCGGCACTTGCCCACCCCAGCACTTGCCTGTCCCGATTTCAGCTCATCGGCGTCCGTCGGACGCCGATGAGCTGAATACATAAGCGATTAAAGCAGGAACTGTGAGCTCTGCTCCTGCTTTAAAGCTGCGGCCCGGCTTGCGTGTGTAGGCACGATGACGTCATCACATCGCACGTACACACGCAAGCCGGGCCACAGCTTTAAAGCAGGAGCTGAGCTCACAGCTCCTGCTTTAATCGCCTATGTGAATGGAGTGGGAGAGCAGAGAGGAGCGTTGGGGGAATGATGGAAGGTGAGTGTAAGTGTTTGTTTTGTTAATATTAAGGTGGAACATAATGAAGGGGGCCCATGAAACTGGGGGGCAAATGAAGGGGAGGGGGGGAACGGCATGACACTGGGGAAGATGAAGGGGGTGGGGAGAGAACGGCATGAAACTGGGGACAGAGATGGAGGGGGCCCAATGAAACTGGGGGGCAAAAGAAGGGGAGGGGGGGAACGGAATGACACTGGGGAAGATGAAGGAGGTGGGGAGAGAACGGCATGAAACTGGGGACAGAGAAGGAGGGGGCCCAATGAAACTGGGGGGGCAAATGAAGGGAAGGGGGGGAACGGCATGACACTGGGGCAGATGGGGGGTGGAACAGCATGACACTGGGGCAGAGACGGGGGACATGAAACTGTGAGCGGATGAAGGGGGAGAACGTGATGAAACTGGGGACAGAGATGGAGGGGGAACATGAAACTGGGGGCAGAGGAAGGGTGTATATGAAACTGGGGGAGAGATGGAGGGGGGGCATATAATTTACGGGTGACTGTAGGAGGATTATACTGTGTGGGAGCACATGATAAATAAATGAGAATGGGTGGAGTCAACATAAAAGTGGGTGGATCCAAATTTGGGAGGTATGGCGTTGGTGACGCCACACTCCTGCGTGACGTCACTCACTTCATCTGCGACGCACAGTGTCTCAACTCCCCCATCTCCTTTACAAGGAGGCCCACTGAGGCTCTGTCGCCCAAGGGCCCATAAAAACCTGGAGTCGGCCCTGGCTATGTGCCCTATTTCCCTGAAGCTTTATTGTCTACTGTGAGTGACCTATGGATTTCACCTTTGCTGCAGGAGGATTCCACCTAGTCAATGAGAAATGCAGCAGTCTCCATGATATGTTTGCTTTACAGGTAATACAGGAATGTTCCACCTTCCCTCCTCAATCTCCTGCCGACATTATCTCCTGTTGATCCTCCATCATGTATACGGTTACATTTGACACATCAGCGTCATTCATTAGGCTAGAATTGTATTATGCTTACTTAGTGCACCCCCTTTACGCATACAACTGCTATCAGATGTTCCTTCAGCAGTACGCATGTGTATAAATGCAAGCAAAAGCGTGGTCAGGTCAAGTCCAGTCCAAAGGTCAGGGTCTGGCAGCAGAAAGCCAAAAAGTCATACATGGAGATCAGCAGGACAAGAATGGAACCAGAAAATCAGAGAAACAGACTCAATAAACAGGTCAAGGTCAATACATGGATTATCAAACCAAGAGCAGAAGCGCGAACACAGGCAGGAAACCCTCGCAGGAACTGGTATACCAAGGAACTATGATGTGAAATAAGGACTACGTAAGTTTATATAGGTGTGAGCTGCTTGAGATTAGCTGGGCAGGGCTCATAGATGTATTTCTTGACTCTGAAGTTGCTGAGAAGGAAGGTGCCCACAACACCGTAGAGATCCTTTATCATTTAGGGGTCTATTTCATTTAGGAGGTCTGCTTGAAGTCTCCATTCTTTAGGGGGTCTCTGTTTATGCAGCAGGACTGGTCTATATTTAGGGGTCTGGTCTGAGTTTGGCATTTGATTTAGAGAGTTTCATGTGGTCTTAGGGTCTGGTATATCTTTCATTTAGGCGGTCTGTTAGTGGTCTGGGGAGAGGTATTCTTTTTGGAGCCTGGTCTTGGGCTTGAATACACTGCCCCTGTGCTGCATTTTATACTTATATGCTTATGTGGCTAATAATGCGTGTGGTGTCGATGTTTGTGAGGCTCCCAACTCTCCATCCACCCCCCGTAATTTTATTCCCCCAGGAGAAGCAGATCACAGTGCAGTTCAGTGAATGAGTGAAGCCTGAAGAGGAGAGGAACACGCCAATGTAGATCATAGAGTATACAGAGAGGCTGACAACAGAAAGTACGACCACCTCCAGAACTGTCACCAACGTCTCGCTTCCTCACCCTTCTCGTCTTATAAGATGAGAGGAAGGAAGGAGGACCGTGGCTACTGGTGCAGACCCCTACGTTGGACAGATAGTGGGAACTTAACAGTTCTTCCAGAACTCTTGCAGCAACAGGAAGGTATCTCAGGGTCCCCCAAATAAAATTTGTGGGTTCTACCCCTTCACCAAGCCAAACCAGTCCTCTGCTCTGCACTGATGAAGAGCAATGATCACAAAACATCTGACGGCAGATGACAGTCTGGTTGGGTTGACGTCTTTAATCATGCTGCCATGTAATATTTCAAGGTCTATTCAAGGGTCGAACATTGACGTAACGGATTTGTAGCTTTCCATTTACAGTTCATGACTGGATTATAGTCACATTGTTTCCCTAGATATGGAAGACTTCTAAATTTTTACTTGAAACAATAAGTTATGTGGCCAAATAATTGTAATATTACAATGTTACATCTCACCCGTTAATAGAAACACATACAAATATTGTATAAATAACTAACACTTTGAAATAAGACCCCGAGGGCTTCATTTTCTTCGATACCCTAGTGAAAGCAACCGCGTTAACCCAAGACTTCTAAAAAAGACCAGCCAATTAGGTACCCAATATGTTTTCATGTATTTTATGGGTATGTCCCCATTTACTTTCCCGATAGACATTACGGGTTCGGTGAATTAACCCCTGCGATTAGAGTTTTACCATTGTAAAAACTGATTCACCATCCACCACCGAAAACAATCCTAAGTATCAGATTTATGATCGGATTTTGGCAGATTCCAGTGAGCCACTTACCGGAGAGCAGCAGGAGGCTGGCTAAAGACAGGACGCCCTTCATGGTCGCTCAGCGTAGTGTGTCGCACCTTGTGGTTTTTGCTCTTATATAATATACTTAGGACCAGTCCCCCTATTTGTGTGAGGGGTGATCTTTATATATCCGCTTCATCGCATCCCGCACCTTAAGCTCAGAATGTGGGCAGACCTGTTTCTGGGGTAAATAACTGAAGACAGGGCGCAGCGGAGGCCATTGTCCAAGCAGAAATGTCAACATGTAACACATAAAGGTTGTCACTTTTAACATTTCAATTTAATCCCTAGGGGGTTCGTGACACAGAAATAGATTTCACTTTGTAATCTTTCTAGGAACCTTGTATTTTTCTTACAAAAAAAATAAAAATTCCATCAATGCGGTAGTAAAAGGGGTGATTTTTAGCTGTACAGACAGTAATATATATATATATATATATATATATATATATATATATACAGTGTTGGCCGAAAGTAATGGCACCCCTGCAATTCTGTCAGATAATACTCGTTTTCTTCCAGAAAATGATTGCAATCACAAACTCTTTGGTATTAATATCTTCATTTAATTTGTCTTCAATGGAAAACCACAAAAAGAATTGTCAAAAAGCCAAATTGGATATAATTCCACAGCAAACATAAAAAAAGGGGGTGGACAAAAGTATTGGCACTGTTTGAAAAATCATGTGATGCTTCTCTAACTTGTGTAATTAACAGCACCTGTTACTTACCTGAGGCATCTAACAGGTGGTGGCAATAACTAAATCATACTTGCAGCCAGTTGAAATGGAGTAAAGTTGACTCAACCTCTGTCCTGTGGCCTTGTGTGTACCACATTGAGCATGGAGAAAAGAAAGAAGACCAAAGAACTGTCTGAGGACTTGAGAAGTGAAATTGTGATGAAGCATGAGCAATCTCAAGGCTACAAGTCCATCTCCAAAGACCTGAATGTTCCTGTGTCCTGCGTCCGCAGTCTCATCAAGAAGTTTAAAGCCCATGGCACTGTGGACAGAAAAGATGTGGACAGAAAAGAAAAATTGCCGAGAGATTTCAACGCAAGATTGTGTGGATGGTGTATAAAGAACTTCGACTAACATCCAAACAAGTTCAAACTGCCCTGCAATCCGAGGGTACAACAGTGTCACCCTGTACTATCCGTCAGCGTCTGAATGAAAAGGGACTGTATGGTAGGATACCCAGGAAGACCCCACTTCTTACCCAGAGACATAAAAAAGCCAGGCTGGAGTTTGCCAAAACTTACCTGAGAAAGTCAAAAAACGTTTTGGAAGAATGTTCTCTGGTCAGATGAGACAAAAGTAGGAAAAGGCATCGACATAGAGTTTACAGGAAAAAAAAGAGGCCTTCAAAGAAAAGAACACGGTCCCTACAGTCAAACATGGCGGAGGTTCCCTGATGTTTTGGGGTTGCTTTGCTGCCTCTGGCACTGGACTGCTTGACCATGTGCATGGCATTATGAAGTCTGAAGACTACCAACACATTGTGCAGCATAATGTAGGGCCCAGCTGGTCTCCCTCAGAGGTCATGGGTCTTCCAGCAGGACAATGACCCAAAACACACTTCAGGTCAGCACTAGAAAATGGTTTGAGAGAAAGCACTGGAGACTTCTAAAGTGGCAGCAATGAGTCCAGCCCTGAATCCCATAGAACATCTGTGTGGGAGGAGAGATCTCTTGATGGCAGTTTGGAGAAGGCCCCCTTCACATCTCAGGGGGGACCTGGAGTAGTTTGCCAAAGAAGAATGGTCTAAAATTCCAGCAGAGCCTTGTAAGAAACTCATTGCTGGTTACCGGAAGTGGTTGTGCGCAGTTATTGTGTCTACAGGTTGTGCTACCAAGTATTAGGCTGAGGGCGCCAATACTTTTTTCCAGCCCATTTTTGGAGATTTGTGTAAAATGATCAATGATTTGACTTTTTTTTCATTCTCTTTTGTGTTTTTTCATTGCAAGCAAAATAAATGAAGATATTACCAAAGAGTTTGTGCTTGCAATCATTTTCTGGAAGAAACTGAGTATTATCTGACAGAATTGCAGAGGTGGCAATAGTTTTGGCCAACACTGTATCCTGTACTGATCCTGAGTTGCCTCCTGTCAGTGTCAGGCTAGGATATCACGGGCCCACCAGTGGAATTATGTCTATGGACCCCCTGCCAGAACCCCTGCAGATCTGCTATACCAAAACAAGGTAGCTAAAGGTAATAACATGTCGAGAGCCATGCTGCTCACCCGCCATATGATGTGCATCACTGTTACCATGACCAGCAGAATGAAGGTAACATCATGTTTACTGCACAGAGAACTCTGTAATACCAAATCCCCCAAAACAATACTGGATTTTTTTCCCATTTCACCCAACAAATATTCTTTTTTTTTATCATTTTATCATTATATTAAATGGAAAATGAAATTGTGCTTTCCCAAATACAACTTGTCTCTCAAAAAACAAAGCCTCATAAGACTACATTGGCAGAAAATTGCTCTGTTGATATAAAAACCTATTGTAATGTAAGAGGAACACACCCTCATGTCAGTGCCGTTTCACCCACACAGATTCTCAGTCTCGTGATCTTATTTCTCGGAGCAATCATTTTTCTCAAGGGTTTGGTTTCAAAAGAATAAAATAACATCATAAGAAGAATAAACACATTCAAGACAAAGGTTAGAAGAACACAAAGGTCTTCTAGGATGGAAAGACCTGGAGAACTAACACTTTACCCTCATGAATAGACTTCTCCGCTGACATCACAGTGAACTCCTCAGAGTTTCTGAAGGCTGCAGTATGGTTTGCAGGTCGGAATCTCAGGTATTGGGTTTTATGGAGGTGTGCCCAGCACTATCACATGTCAGAACGGTGAGAATACACCCCTAGGATTGTTTATGTCTATAAGGGTATTCCTGACGGAGCCAAACATGGTGGCTCCTTCTCCAGACCACAAGGTCAAATGCAGATGTCCTACACTCTTTTTATAACATCCAAGGAGATAAAAAGAAGTTATGGAAACTGGATAGGTGGCTTATCTTCTGATACCTAAAGTTAGAGATGGCTACAACATTATGGGAGCCCTTGGGTCAGAAGGAGTACTATGTTTCTTAAGTAGATGTCACCTTAGGGTGGACATGTGTAGTGTCCCAGTACACTCCTTCTTGCCATTATAATAGTTGTATGCTATGCAATGTAATGCTTTTCACAATGTACTAATACTGAGTATCACTATCTATTGTATAATCTGTATTTCCTGTGTGCATACATTGTGTTTATTGCCATGTACTATTCTGCTGCCACCTATGTTTCACTCTATGTAGGTGCATGTGATATAGGAACCCAATCACTCCATACACAGCACGAGCTTCAGAGAAGTTTCTAGCAAGCTGTGGGTGGAGACTTTAGCCCCGCTTTCCTCTTAGCAGGGGAAAGGAAACCAGAGCAGCCATGTTGTGGAGAGTGTAGTGTGTGAGGTAACAGCACCTGCTGCTACTCCAACTCCAGGCAGGATTTTCAGATTACTCCTGCCAAACCCTAGGAGCTACATGGTGAATCTGACAGGCCATGTAAGATACAGAGTCTCCTAGGACCATTCACCAGTCCATACAGAGGGGATAATACCGCCATACTGCTACTGCCTCCAAGAAGGCGAGAACCTGACAGAAAGGAGCAGCTATAGAGGAGCCTTTCTGCATTCCTGGACCTAAAGAAGGCCTCCGGTCAAGTCCAGTGCTCCGTGGTTTCCAGGCCACGTGTATTAGGTCTGCGTCCGGCTATCGGATACCGCAGCCCAGTAACCGTGAGTAACTACATATACCCCAAATTAGTCACCGGCCGGGAGCCAACCGGTGAAGATCCCTCTTCTGTATCTATAACCTGGCCTGTGTCTCCTCAATACTTTAAATACCAAATCTGAGGAAAGTTGTGTCAGCATCAGCCATTACCTGTCAGCTTACAAGGGAATCCTGCATCACATGCACCCGCTGTATTGTACATGAGACTGTATCACTGGGAGGTATGGCAGCACTATGTGGTAGTCCTCCTCACATGCACCCGCTGTATTGTACATGAGACTGTATCACTGTGAGGTATTGCTGCACTTTATCAGAGTCCTCAGTAAAGAAACTTTTGTTTAACAAAGGACTGTGTCTTTTGCTATCCTTCTTTTGAAAATTGACTTGCTGTGTGTCCTATGAGAGGTGCCCCACAGTCTGGACCACCACTACAGCTACCGTGACCATTATAAAAGCTCAGCTATCAGAGGGACTACTACCCCCATTAGGTCCTACTATAACACCTGCATGAGTCCCCCGGCGTGCGCACAGTGGAGGGACTTCTCGCGCACCTACAGCACGGTCGCTCACTCCAGACAGTCCGAAGCTTGCAGCAGGAGGCACATGCTACAGCATGTACAACGTCCTCAGCACCGCCCGCACAATGCCGCGGGCCTATCGGAAAGCGGCTGAAGTAGAGCGGATGACGTCATCTCGGCTCCATTAGCCTTGAAGAATGGCGAATTTGAGGCTTGCGGTGGCGTTGTGTGGGCATTTAGCGGCTTAATATGTAGCCAATGTATCGTTCCAGGTTCCAAATTTGAGCCGAATCCCTGCAGCCGGTTTTGCGTGATGGAGGAGCAAACATCCAAACACACATATACCCAGATTTTCACATTTATAGTATTAGTAGGATTAAGTTTTATTTGGGGTATTTTTTTTTTCCATTTATTTCATTTACCTGTATTGTATTGTTTAGCACTGCTACTTTTTCTATGTTTTGTCACATTGTTTTAGTTCTACAAGGGGACCTTCACTTTGATCTTTTGTTTCTTTCTATAACATGATATATCTCTGTATGCTATCCCTGTAAAGAATAATAATATTGAGATATTAGGCACAGATCATCTTCTCAGATACCAGTACAGCATGTGGTCACCGGTAGTGTTTCTGTCTACGCAGAGGCGTAATAAAATATAGTGATGTAGATAGAAATCTTCAGAGACTCAAGAAGTGTATTGATCTCCCTCTCCCAAAGTCAGCCAGGTCTCAGGGGCAGAAGTAAGAATCTAGAAGCATTCTGTGTAGTATTCCCTGTGAACGGAAACCACAGATGATGTAGATGGAGACAAAAGGACTGACTCAAGCCTGGTCATTGGTATATGTGTAGGAGATCTCAGCTGTGGTGGTATTCGCTCATCACTGATTTCCAAAGTAGAAAACCTTTTAGAAAACAGTTATTGTAAATCTTTGTGGAGCTGTTCATGGACTCTGTCAGATGCCCAGTAACTAACCTTGGAGTGAGTAGAGCCTTGCATCAACAGTGATTTTGGCCGTTGGGGTGAGTAAAGCCTTGAACTAGCAGTGTTTTTGGCCCTTGGAGTGAGTAGAGCCTTGCACCAGCAGTGTTTTTGGCCCTTGGAGTGAGTAGAACCTTGCACCTGCAGTGTTTTAGGCCCTTGTAGTGAGTAGAGCCTTGCACCAGCAGTGTTTTTGGCCCTTGGGGTGAGTAAAGCCTTGAACCTGCAGTGTTTTTGGCCCTTGGAGTGAGTAGAGCCTTGCACCAGCAGTGATTTTGGCCCTTGGGGTTAGTTGAGCCTTGCACCAGCAGTGTTTTTGGCCCTTGGAGTGAGTAGAGCCTTGCACCTGCAGTGTTTTAGGCCCTTGGAGTGAGTAGAGCCTTACACCAGCAGTGTTTTTGGCCCTTGGGGTGACTAAAGCCTTGAACCAGCAGTGTTTTTGGCCCTTGGAGTGAGTAGAGCCTTGCACCAGCAGTGATTTTGGCCCTTGGGGTGAGTAAAGCCTTGAACCAGCAGTGTTTTTGGCCCTTGGAGTGAGTAGAGCCTTGCACCAGCAGTATTTTATTTTTTGTGACCCGGTTTGTGACCCGGTCCCAGACTCAACTACATTCACATTCAGTGTGCCGTCAGTGAAATGTAGCGTACCTGTCGACCTAGGGAAGCCCTACACAGGGTGACTTGCTAATGGTAGCTGAAATCAAAGTTGGGAGGGGCATTATCAAGAAGTGTGGCCTTTCAAAAAAGTGGCTAGCTGCATATGTTCATATCTAGTACAGTATTATTACACCCAAGATAGTTATTAGTTAAATACTCCTAATATTCATGCCATTTGTATTCATCCCACTTAGTCTTGATGTGAAAAAGTCAGAGAAGAACAGAAGATTTCAGATAAAAAATACCTCTAACCAGCCCCGAAGCACCAGTGGCTCAATCAGTAGGCTGACACATTCAAGTTATTTGTAAGCATCGTGTCGTGAGTTCGATCCCCACCTCAAACTGGTATGTGGCAAAAATGAAAAAGCTGTCGGCTGAGTGAAAGCAAGAGAAGAACAGAAGATTTCAGAAAAAAATATACCTTAGACAGACCTAGGAGTACCAGTGGCTCAGTCAGTATGGTGATATATTTGTGTATCTGGCATCAGTTATAGTAAATCAGTTAGACTGAATTTTCCCTAGACATTCTAATACCAGAATGGAAAACTACCCTAGTTTGGATCTGGCATAGATTTCCATTCCGACGCCAGGAGCTCCAGCACTTTTATTTGGAGGCCGCATCTTCTTCATAAAGCCCGCTTCCCACGCCAGAACAATGCCCTAATATCTATAAAGAGAATGAACTGAACACAAAAAACACCAAGCATAATTTAATGATGGAAAGGAGATAGAAAATATCAGTGTTCACCTTTGTGAAGATATCTTTTTTAAATACAAGTTGATATTAAGACTACGATAATGAGAGATGTCAGACTATAACAACGCACCATTATGTTCCCCCTGGATTTTGTGGTCAGCTTTGGGATATTGGTCCCTTCCGAAGGTTTTGTCACTTCTGACATTTTGGTCATTCCTGAAGTTTTGGTGCCTTCTCGGATTTTAGTCACTTTTGTGATTTTGGTAACTACTAGAGTTTTGGTCTCCTCTGTGGTTTTGGTCGGTTTTGAGGTTTTGGTATCTTGTGGGATTTTCGTCACTTCTGGGATTTTTGTCCCTTTTGTGATTTTGGTAACTTCTAGAGTTTTGGTCACTTCTGTGGTTTTGGTCAGTTTTGGGGTTTTGGTATCTTGTGGGATTTTCGTCACTTCTGGGGTTTTTGTCATTTTTGGAACATAGGTGACTTTTGGGATATCTGTGAAATCTTGGAAATTTAGCTCTTTTACATGTGACTGTATCCAGGACTTATAGGCAGTTACTAAGGTATACACCCCAGGGCGGTTAGGTAAAGCACATCCTTCTGCCCAGCTTACAACACCAGCTTGGTACCAGGCACCATTGACTTTACACACAAGAGGTCCTCCAGAGTCTCGCTGAAAAACAACATATATAATCTTAGTGTACAGTCGGAAACAGAGATATTTTTCTCTACATTGGATAAATCCCTTCTTTTTCTGGATTAAGATGTTCAAACTTTTAGACATGTAATATTTTTTGGTTTTACACAATTTAGCAATCAGGTAAGACGTGTGCATTATGACACACTTGAGCATTTCTTCTACCTGAGTTGGATTAAGGGGTTCTCCCCTTTTTAGGTTCACTTTTTGTTTAAATGGTCCCATGACAATGGGGTATCCTGTAGTCTGGACCCCAGTGATCAGCTGTAATCTGGGCAAGTGTTTAAAGGACTAAAATATTGATAGTCTATTCTTACGACAGGTCATCAATATCAGTAGATATCGATAAGGGAAACAGTCTCCGAACCGCCACCGATAAGGTGTCTGAATAGGCCATTGCATACTATGTATAGATCTGCATATGTTTTAGCAGTTGCAGCTGGTATTGCAACTGGCCTCAGTTTTGTTCCATAAAATCCCTTTTAGCACTTTCCCAACATTTTTAGAGATGAGCAAAACAGTTTGGATCAAACCATATGCATTCCAAATTTTCCAAAGATTTTGGGCTTGACCCAAAGCCGAAACTTTTAGGGTTCATCACGTGTGAACCAAAAGTGAAATTATAATACTATACAGCTACAGAGTATAATAGGCGGTAGTGGCATAACTAAATTTTTTTGGCCCCAGTGCAAACGTTAACCGGGCCCCCTACCTCCTCCCTGCAGCATTTTCTTGATAGTGACAGTTATAGGGGCTACAACATTATCAACAATACTAGGATGTGCATGCAGGATCTATCAAGAGCCCCCTCATCCCCATGTAATATGCTCTGGAAGCCTCAAGCTGCTGCAGACGAACTCCAAGAAATTTTTTCCAATGAATATTCGTAAGGTTCGGCCCTTCAGTTTGTTTCAGTGCTCAGAATATAATAAGTAGAAGCCCAGGAGAGGTGAGTAATCACCTTGCCTCACCTCTACCATGTATCTTCACCCATCCGGTTTTCTCTAGCACCTTAGACCTTAGACCAAGAGACCTTAGTCGCAGGCCAGAAGAGCCCCAAAAAGGACACTGGGGACCATTGAAAGACCAGGAGAAGGTAAATATAAGTATTTGTTATTTTTACTCACCATCCCTGGGCAGACATCTATTGGAAAAGGGGCCTATAGTATGTGCATGCATTATGTGACACCGAACTCCTTTCCATTAACGAGATGTGAATTGGTCAGTGAACCCCACTTTCCCTAACCGTTATTATGGTGCTGCAGGACCCCATCTTCAACTGGTCACAGGCTTCCTACACCTCTGGGCTTGCGATTATATACCCTGATAGGTGGAGACCCAAGGGAGATGTAAAATAATAGCAAACAGTTTTATTCCCCTTCTCTCACCTTTTTGGATGATATTGCGACACTTAGTGCTCCCTCTGGGTCCTCTTCCGTGCCTCTTGGGTAATGTCAGTGGCCTCAGTAGTCACATGAGGCTTGCTGACATCATGATGTCCTGGTAATAGCACACTCCCATGTGAACAATTACAAGCCTCAGCAGTAACCCCAGAGAACATGATGTCATCCAGGAGGCCAAAGAAGAGGAACCAGATGTCCAGAAGAGATAAGGGATGGTGGGTATAACTGGTTGGTATTTTTTACACCTCCCTTGTGCCTCCGCCTATTATACTCTAAGGTCTTAATCATTTCACTTCCAGTTCAAGATAGGAAAATCTTTGGACCAAACCTTCAATTCTATTCCCCCATAAAAATCTCCCCTGTGGTAACTTTAGCTTCTAACTATCCATCTTATCCATGTTCAGATTTTTTTAAAAAAAATGTAAATTTTAGAAAATAGATGGGGTGCTGGGTTGTGGTGACAGAGGTTGCAGTGTGGTACCGCACCCGATAAAGGGGCCCAATATGCCGAGATCGCCATGAACTAGCTAGTGGACTTATATACATTGATCAAGATGTATACTGATAACCTTGTGTTCATTTTTGTGAATTTTGCAGAGAGGCCCGGATCAACATATAATACTTAGCTGTATGCTGTCGTCCATATTTGATATTTTTAAATGTTTGTGTACATCCAAAGGAGGATTTTTTTCTTTTGGAAGCTCACCTGACAAAAGTCTCTGCCTCCTCTTGAATATCCAGCACATATCATGGTGTCATGGATTATGGTAGTGTACTTGCCAATCTCTGAGCGTACATGATACAAGGCATCACAAGTCTTCTGGTCGATCAATGGGACCATCACCTTCTGGAGGGTCATCGGTTTTGGCAAACCCACTGAGAAAATGAGCAGCCACAACAGTCAGTCACTTTATCATGCAACTGTGGTCTCTGTTATCGTTCCTTTTGGTTAGATATCTCTAGATTTAATTTTCGAGGTTAAACCGTCACAAATCATTATTATACACCAGCATGGGACTCACCACAGAGATGGATGTATCTACTATATATCTGTGTCCATGTGTCGTCTAGCTAACTTTCTATTGTATATGACTCTATCTACAGTCCTATGAAAAAGTTTGGGCACCCCTATTAATCTTAATCATTTTTAGTTCTAAATATTTTGGTATTTGCAGCAGCCATTTCAGTTTGATATATCTAATAACTGATGGACACAGTAATATTTCAGGATTGAAATGAGGTTTATTGTACTAACAGAAAATGCGCAATATGCATTAAACCAAAATTTGACCGGTGCAAAAGTATGGGTACCTCAACAGAAAAGTGACATTAATATTTAGTAGATCCTCCTTTTGCAAAGATAACAGCCTCTAGTCGCTTCCTGTAGCTTTTAATCAGTTCCTGGATCCTGGATAAAGGTATTTTGGACAAACAATTCAAGTTCAGTTAAGTTAGATGGTCACCGAGCATGGACAGCCCGCTTCAAATCATCCCACAGATGTTCAATGATATTCAGGTCTGGGGACTGGGATGGCCCTTCCAGAACATTGTAATTGTTCCTCTGCATGAATGCCTGAGTGTTTTGGATTATTGTCTTGCTGAAATATCCATCCCCGGCGTAACTTCAACTTCGTCACTGATTCTTGAACATTATTCTCAAGAATCCGCTGATACTGAGTGGAATCCATGCGACCCTCAACTCTAACAAGATTCCCGATGCCGGCATTGGCCACACAGCCCCAAAGCATGATGGAACCTCCACCATATTTTACAGTGGGTAGCATGTGTTTTTCTTGGAATGCTGTTTCTTTTTGGACGCCATGCATAACGCCTTTTTTTATAACCAAACAACTCGATTTTTGTTTCCAAAATGAAGCTGCCTTGTCCAAATGTGCTTTTTCATACCTCAGGCAACTCTATTTGTGGCGTACGTGCAGAAACGGCTTTTCTCATCACTCTCCCATACAGCTTCTATTTGTGCAAAGTGCGCTGTATAGTTGACCGATGCACAGTGACACCATCTGCAGCAAGATGATGCTGCAGCTCTTTGGAGGTGGTCTGTGGATTGTCCTTGACTGTTCTCACCATTCTTCTTCTCTGCCTTTCTGATATTTTTCTTGGCCTGCCACTTCTGGGCTTAACAAGAACTGTCCCTGTGGTCTTCCATTTCCTTACTATGTTCCTCACAGTGGAAACTGACAGGTTAAATCTCTGAGACAACTTTTTGTATCCTTCCGCTGAACAACTATGTTGAACAATCTTTGTTTTCAGATCATTTGAGAGTTGTTTTGAGTAGCCCATGATGCCACTCTTCAGAGGAGATTCAAATAGTAGAACAACTTGCAATTGGCCACCTTAAATACCTTTTCTTATGATTGGATACATCTGGCTATGAAGTTCAAAGCTCACTGAGGTTACAAAACCAATTTTGTGCTTCAGTAAGTCAGTAAAAAGTAGTTAGGAGTATTCAAATCAATAAAATGATAAGGGTGCCCATACTTTTGCACCGGTCAAATTTTGGTTTAATGCATATTGAGCATTTTCTGTTAGTACAATAAACCTCATTTCAATCCTGAAATATTACTGTGTCCATCAGTTATTAGATATATCAAACTGAAATGGCTGTTGCAAACACCAAAATATTTAGAACAAAAAATGATTAAGATTAATAGGGGTGCCCAAACTTTTTCATAGGACTGTATCTACGCACCCAGAGTTAAAAATGATTGTGAGGGTTGAACCTCAAAAATTTCGGCTTGACCAAAATTAAGATCTTTTAATAGTTCATAAAGAACCTGGATCATTGTGAAACATTTTGCTCAATTATATCTGAGAGCAACTGTCACCAACAATGGAAACACACCAATAGCTAGCAACCTGTTGGTTTTCTTCCTACAGTGAAGTCCAGATCCCTGTATAATGGTTAATGGGTGAAGACAAGAGAGGCCATTTAGACAACATCCTTAGGAGTAGCTCTAAGCCAAACTGGTTTGTAACACGTTGGGTTCACAGTCTGCTGATTGCTACAATGTCTCTAACATCGGAGGATGTCTGATCATACACAATGTACCATCATCTTATGGTCATCATGATTGTCTATAGCATTCACATAATTCTTATCCTCCAAACCACTATCATTCCCACCATCTGTAACAAATGTTCCTCACCTCCTGTTTTGATATCTCCCCAGCCGGTTACCCAGCATTCCATTCCACTGGGGAAGCTGACAGAGGATGATGGCAGACAGATGGGCATGATATACTTGGTGTAGTTGACAGCACTGGAGAGTTCTAGCAGAGCGATGTCTCCTTCACTCCTTTCTTCTTTGGTATACTGGCGAGGAATTATAATTCTCTCCACTTTATGAACGGCTTCATTAGAATTGTCCAGTTTTAGTTGGTAGGCGCCCAGCAGCACGCGATAGTTCCACTTATAGGGATAACTGTGGAGCAGAGAAAGTGATCAGATGTTTTGTAAAAAGACAACATGCTACATCTAAAGATGGGCAAACCTCACATGATTCATTTTGCAAATATTCACAAGATTCACCTGTGGAATGCAGCCCAGAAATGCTCTAATAGTACTCCAGGATCTCCTCAGACTGCAGAGTATAATAAGTGAAGATCCAAGGGATGTTTGGTGAAAAAAACCCTACTAATACTCACCTTTCTGGGGCTTTCACTGAGGCCATTGAATGGGTCTTAACAGTCAGTGCTGCACCTCTAATGAGGCGACGTGAGGCAATTGCCTCAGGCGGCGCTATGTCAGGGGACGGCATTTTTACTGATCTAAGCCAGTCCAGGACAAGCTGCATGAGAACTGTCCTGGACTGGCTTAGCGTTACGGCAGCCCAGCAGGGGAAGCGAGCGGGGCGGCACTGTGGACGCAGTGCTGCTTTATCTCTCACTTATTAGCAGCAGCGCTGCTCCAGCGGCCGCCCCTAATTCTTAGCAGAGAGTAGGACATCTCCCTGCCTGCTCTCTGCATTCTATCCCCCTCCTCCTCCCCCTCCTCCCCACATGCTGGGTGACGTGGCCACGTAATCAGGCCCGTACCCATCGTGTGCCTGCGCTCCTACGCAGTCTCTAGTGACAAGACCACTACGCAGACTGAAGAGCAGAAGTAGGTAAGCTTCTGCTGAAAAAAAATCCTGCGGATAGGGAATAAATACTGGATTGATGATGATGATGATGATGGGGGGTTGGGTTTGGAGTGCTGGGGGGGTGCTGGGGAAGGGGGAAGGGTTGGAGTGCTGGGGGGGGTTGGGGTGCTGGGGAACAGGGAAGGGGGCTTTCGGATGTCTGTCTGGCCATACCTTGCGCTTGAGGACTGTTTTTTTTTCCCACCCACTTGTAATTCTTGCACCTGGGGGTTAATAGGAGCACTACACATTAACCACCCAGCTTTGACTGAGGCGCCATTTTACTGGCAATTGCAGGCACCCAGAGCAGGCTGCGGGGCCTGCGTGCATTTTTATGGCAGCCAGGAGCCTTGTGAAGGCTCTCCAGCCTGTCATTCTATACTTTCTATTGCAGGCCGTTCCACGTAGCCTGCAATAGAAATGCCGGATTTTTGCAATGCATTGTGATGGATTGTATTAGTGATCAGACCCCTGTCGGCTTTCCAGCGGTATATAAAACCGCATGTGCCCCAACTCATGAAAGGTCCTCTTTAAGGGGCGTTGTGTAGGTGAGGACAATATGGGTCAGGTGCATGGAGAAGTGAGGAGTCAAAGATGTCTGTGTTACAAACTTTATGTCCAGAGGGAAGAGATGGGAAATGTGAGCGATTAGTCAGGGATGTCTCCGGTAAGTCATCATAAAATGTTACCCACTGTAATGTTACCACTAGCTACCCCCCCCCCCTCCCCAGGATTCTGTCTGGCGCAGAAAGGGGGGGCACCTTTCTGTCGTCCGCCTCAGGCAACAGAAAGGCTAGGTTCACCACTGCACGGAGCACGTCACTGTCTGGATGTTTTCATTAATCAGGACTCAGTGGTGATGTGAGAGAGAGAGAGAGAGAGAGAGAGAGAGAGAGATGGATGAGTGAACCTGGTACTTACCTATTAAAGCAATGGGCAGCAGTCAGTACCCACTTGGATGCGATCAGGGAGCCTCCACATACGTGAGAGTATTTGCCCATTGAGTAGAAATGCAGGCTCACCTGCCATGGCCATTCTCCTTCCACGGCATCTGTGCCACCAACTATACGGCTGATAACCTGCGGGGAGCCACAGTTGGAGCTGGCATCTGCTGGGATGGGAATAACTGGAAGGAAATATATAGAACACTGCATCACTGTTCAGCCTCCCAGCTACAGATTTTTCTGTTTTGCTTGGCAAGGGTTGTCTGCACACTAGACGTGAGTGAATCGGTTTATTACACACCAAGCTCATTATGAAATTTTGGGAATTTTCCACCCTCAAATCATATTTATACTCCAGGGTTTCTTCAGAGTCCACAGTGTAATAAACGGAGGCCCCATGGAAGGGTGGAAATAGAATATACATTGAGGCCCACCTACCCTCTCCTCTCCAGGGTTCCATTGCAGCCACACTATGTGTTCACCAGTATCTTCAGTGATGTCATTTTACCTGGGGGGCATCATGATGTTGGTTCATCCAGCATGACCTCTAAGACCTAATCAGAGGCCTTACTGGTCCTCTGGGGCCTGTGACATCACAGAAGAGGCCTGAAGATGTTGAGGACCATGTATTGGACATTGTGAGGGAGCCTGGGAGAGGTACTTGAAGGTGAGTATCTGTATTTTTTTTTTTTTTTTCACATCTCCCCTTGGGCTCCACTGTTTATTCTCTGGGGTTAGAGACTGAACAAGTTGTGTTTTATTATAAGAGGAGCCCAGGAGCTTACTATGGTGTGGTATACCATAGGGAGCGCTCAGGAACATACTTATCTGCTATGTTATACTATAGGAGGAGCCCAGGAGCTTACTTTGTACTGTGGTATACCATAGGGGGAGCTCAGGAGCTTACTTTGTACTGTTGTATACCATAGGGTGAGCACAGGAGCGTACTGTGTGCTATGGTATACTATAGTGAGAACTCAGGAGCTTACTGTGTGCTATGGCATATTATAGGGGGATCTCAGGAGCTTATTGTGTGCTATGGCATACTATAGGGGGAGCTCAGGAGCTTATTGTGTGCTATGGTATACATACCTCCCAACCGTCCCGATTTCTGCAGGACATTCACGATTTTGGTGCCCTGTCCTGCAGTCCCGGTTGGCGGGAGGTATGTCCCGATTTCAACTCAGATCTGCATCTGGAAGATGCAGATCTGAGTTGAATACATACACGACTAAAGCAAGGGGCTGTCACAGCTCAGCTCCTTGCTTTGCCGCGGCGCTCCAACTAGTGGCTGTCTAAGCGCGATGTGATGACGTCACATCGGGCTTACAACTCTGTGAGTGAAACTGCGGAAAGAGCGGCGGGGGAGTGAGGAAAAGGTGAATATAAGTGTTTCTTTGTGTTAAACATTGAGGTGGAACATAATGAAGGGGGTCCATGAAACTCGGGGGAAATGAAGGGGGGGTAACGGCATGAATCTGGGGGAAGAGATGGGGGAACATGAATCTGGGGGCAGAGATGGGGGGACATGAATTTGGGGGCAGAGATGGGGGACATGAATTTGGGGGCAGAGATGGGGGACATGAATTTGGGGGCAGAAATGGGGGGACATAATTCTGGGGGCAGAGATGGGGGGGGACATGAATCTGGGGCAGAGATGGGGGACATGATTCTGGAGGCATATATGGGAGGGACATGAATCTGGGGCAGAGTTGGGGGACATGAATCTAGGGGCAGAAATGGAGGGGGGAATGAAACAGGGGGAGAGATGGAGGGGGACATATAATTTACGAGTGATTGTAGGAGGATTATACTGTGTGGGGGCACATGAAAAATGAATGAGAATGGGCAGAGTCAACATAAAAGTGGGCCTGGCTAAATTTGCCTTAATATATCTACAATAGAATTTGGGTGCATTTTAATTAACAAATATACATTTACTAGCAACATTTTGTAAGGTTATGTCCCTATCTGTGTAAGAAGTTCCCTCAATGTTTCTATCAAAAGTCATATCCAGAAACAAATGGAAATCCTAATTGGGTCCATCATACTACAGGCCCTAGCAAAGACTGGTGGACCCAATAGACTTATGGTACAAGTATTTTTCTAGAACTGTCTCAAATATATGGATGGGAGAATATTCTTTATACAGAGTTAAATCAAAGATGACAAAATTTGCGATGAAGGCTTAGATGCAAACATGGCCATAAATTTCAGTTCTATATACCATTTCTATAAAGATTAAAATCACAAGAATAGTAATCGCCAAATACCAATAAAACAAGGGGAATTAGAGAAGTGAAGAGGCTGGGAGAAGATGGTTAAGAGACAAACAGAAGAAGCCAAAGAAGAAAAAGAGAGACAGAAGAAGCCGGTCAGGCCAAACATGGAAGCAAAAGGTATCACCGATTGGCTAAGAGAGGAACCCAAGACCATTGAGTCCCATTGATATATAATGAAGTTACAATCCATGGTGATGCAATGAGACAATGTCCTCTAAACACATTGTTGTCCACTCCATGGTCAGGCTCACTATACAGGACAACCACCCACTAAGGATCTATGTTGTAGTTTTTGACCATTGGTTATATCACAAGGGCTGATCAATCAAAAGATATGTCATCTTTACATCAGGCTGCATCGAGGGACTATTTCCATAGCTGTGGTCAAGCTTACTTTCAACCATCACCTAATACGTTATCCTTAGCCTCCATTACTGAGCAAGTGCCCTCCATACAATATATGTACATTCTTGCAGGGTTGTAGGTGTTGTAGGGTTGTAGTTTATCCATCCATGCAGGGCATGTCAAGCCTTTTACCTAATGCAGGTATATGTATATGTTATGTGGAAACTCTATGTGTATTTGTAAAGTGGCATGTCAGAGTACAGGTCATATAACAGGTGTCACCAGAGATATGGTGACATTAAGAGTCTCTTACCAATGTATAAGGCCACCAGCGCATACAGAAGGCTCTTCTCCATTTCTGCCCAGTAGATAATCACTTTTCTGTCTGTTCCTAGAAATTGAGCCGGTAATTCCTCGCAGTCCATCAGATATAGGAGGCGTTAAAGGGCAGGAAGTTCTCACATTAAAATTTGGTCTACAAAATATCTCTTTTTATGGTATGCTAAGATTTTACAAGATGAGTCTGTATTTCCTTCTCTTGCCCTTGGGTAAATCAATAACCAGTGACAAATATATTAGATACTTTAATATGTGAAGCTACGTCCAAACATGACCTGTCCACGGGTGGATTATTAATTTGCATGATGGGCCTGAACTTTGGGGCAACTTTCCTTACCGGCCTATTTCTGTGTCTTCCTTTTATTTTTGGAACTTTTTTTGTATAAGTAATGTATAAATGAGGTTGTAGAAGAAGTCACACTTGCTGGCTCATGTGCAAGCTGCCACCCTCTTCTCCCAATGATGATGAAGCCCCTTCATTTCCTGGCTCCCAATGGTGATCAGCTAGCTTATCATCGAGTACTGTCTGCATGTTGCTGATGTTCTCCTCAATGGTCTCTGAGCCAGGCGCTTGACCGCTTGCAACACCAGCTCCCACGCCACTCTCCTCATCACTACTTGCCCACCTATCGGAGGAAGCAGCAGATGTCTCCTCCAGATCTTGGCTGGGCAGTATCTGCTGACTGTCTTCTAATAGCTCGTCCTCGCTGTATTGTCGAGCTGAGCCCACAGCATAGAGTACTTCTCTGGCTGATGGAAAAACAAAGGACAGTGGCAGATTGAGGACAGGTGAGGGCACAGGGCCTGCTCCTGGGCGTTGGCAACTAAGGGTTGTGTCTGATGAACCTACCAACTCTTGGCTGGGGTTGTCTGATGTGATGAAGAGTGTGACCAAGTCAACCAGTCTAGAACCACTGGGTTACTGATGGTAGGACAGAAGACCAGACACTGCAGTGGAGTCTTGAAAGGCGAGAGAAGGTCAATATCTGTGTAAACAGAACTGGAATATTTGGGGGTGAGAGTAGTGGGAAGGAAATATACAGATTAGAATACAGGAATAGATGGATCACCAGGGTCACTGAAGACATGGTAGCACTGTGCAGTGTCCTGAGGGGAACCTTCTCTCCTACACTTGTGCAAATCAATAACCAGAGTCAAATATTCACATGCATAGATTCTGCAACAACTTGAGGGTTAAGGAACTTTTCAGGGAGGAGTTCACGAAATACAGGATTTTAGATTTCCCCATATGGGGGCTAGTACATAGGGGCTGATTTTTTTTTACATCAATGAGAACAATCAAACATGTAAAATGTGAAGTTTAAAAAAAAATTCATCTGAATCGTTTGCCAACTTACATTATCTCTTATTTCCACGTATCTCTGTAGGTGTGCTCAGTATCTCGTGAACGACAGATAATTCATCTATTACAGTCATATTATTGCACCACCTTCAGATGAGAAATATTACACATATGTAAATGATATCAGAAAATAGATGGTTAATGAGTAACCCTGGGATCTGGCTAGGTTTAGGAATCCACTTTTGCCTGCAGTCCGGCATTACTCCACACCCTGTTCACCTACGGACAATAAAAATGCTCCAATATGACGGCTGGACACCATATCAGGAATGGAAGTGGTTTAGTAATCAGGTCATAAAGTTCCTGAGAGTCAATAGTGGTGAAAGCTGCACCCAGAAGTCTGTAATTTACTAATTCTGGATAAGGACTATATGCTATAAATGACATCACAACTAGAGATGAGCGAACAGCGTTTCATCGAATATCAGGCTGTTTGAGATATTCGATTCCAATCGAATACCACGCTGCAAACGCAGTAGAAATTTGTTTCCCCTTCCACCTTCCCTGACGCTTTTTTTATACCAATAACTGTGCAGGGGAGGTGGGATAGGAAGTAGGAAAATGTAGGCATCGAAAAAAAATCTGAAAAAGTAATTGGCTGCCGAAATCAGGTGACCTCCACTTTATACGAATGGTGGATTTCAGATTTGGTTCATATGAGACTGTGAACTAGACAGGGATAGATGTACTGGCAGGGTTAGCTAGGAATTAGCTTTATTTAGGTGGGAATCTTACTCAAACAGCTCTTTGGGGCTCTATATACCTTGACTTCCAAGTGCTGCGACCTTGAAAACCTGAGATACATGCAAGAGTACATTCAATGCATTCCTATGGGAAAAAGTCAGCTCCCGCATAACGCAAGCTGCCAGCGATCCTGACTAGCATATGGTGTGCTGTCACAATGTGTTTGCATTGAACTTACTCTTGCATTTAGCTTGGGCTGGCAAGGTCTCAACACTTTCAAACTTGACGTGCAAGCACTTCTCGTGGCAGCCCATTATATGCTAGTAGGGATCCCTGGCAGCTTGCGTTATGCGGGAGCTGACTTTTTCTCATAGGAATGCATTGACCAGCGTAGATTAGCCAAATGTATAGCATTCGGTCAATCAACGCTGGTTCTACCACAGGCTCGTCTGTGAGGAGGTGGAGTCTAAGATCAGTCCACAGCAGTCTCTATTGTGGTCTGATCTCAGGTGTAGCAGGGAGCTGAATTTTCTCATAGGAATGCATTGACCAGCATTGATTGGCCGAATGCTATACAGTGTACAGCATTGGCCAATCAATGCTGGTTCTTCCAGAGGCTCGTCTGTGAGGAGGCAGAGTCTAAGATCGGTCTACAGCAGTCTCCATTGTGGTCCGATCTCAGATGTAGAAGAGTTGAGCGCACAGCTCTGCTACATCTCAGGTGGCGCTCAACTCTGCTACACATGGAAGCAAAAGGTATCAGCCATTGGCTAAAAGAGAAACCCAGAACCATTGAGTCCCATTGCTGTATAATGACATTACAATCCATGGGGATGCAATGAGATAATGTCCACTAAACACATTGTTGTCCACTCCATGGTCAGGCTCACTATACACGACAGCCACCCACTAAGGATACATTTTGTAGTTTTTGACCATTGGTTGCACTATTAATTTATATCACAAGGGCTGATCAATCAAAAGATATGTCATCTTTACATCAGGCTGCATATAAAGATGACATGCTTGACATGCTATACAGTGTACAGCATTCGGCCAATCAACGCTGGTTCTGCCGGCCGCAAAATAACGCGGCGTATACGATCCAGGCTCCCATTGAAATCAATGGGAGCTTATATGGCGCTCAAAATCTCACATGGCATATACGTGCCAGGTCACGCGGCACGTTACCCCATGTGAATGCACCCTTTGAGCTATACGGGGTAGAATTGTTAGACTATAAATCTGTCTTTTATTACTATTAATGTACTAGGTAGTATATTTGCCCATTTTACAGTTGGATTTCTACCACCTGATATTATATTTTATTTCCTAGAATTTCTAGGAAATTACATTATTGCGCCACCTCCATATGAGGAGTAATCCACGTATGAATATGATACCAGGAGATTGGTGGTTAATGGACAACCCTGGGGTCTGGTTGGGTATTTGGATACACTTTTGCCTGCAGTCAGGTCTTACTCCACTCCTTCCTATTCATGTTAACCTACTGACAGTAAAACTCCTCCAATGTGACGTCCGGACACATCCGTATTACTATATTAGGAACAGACATTTAGTAATTCCTGCCAAGCAATGTGAAGAGTGGTGAGAGCTGCGCCTAGGAGTCTATCATTCCATATTTGTACATAAGGAGGACCATATGCTGTAAACTATGCCATAACCATTGGTTCCTATTATAGTAAGTTCTGGCAAATTAAAAGTAACTTCATTCATTAGGACTATAATATAAGACTAAATGATAATAAAAATAGTTCAACTTTATTTCATTCTTGCCTCAACAGGTACAGGGAACATTTTGTAATCTTGCTGTGTCCCATTCCCCGCCAACCATAAAATTCACACACATACAGTATCATAGGACATTCAGTTGAGCTGTACTATAACTTAAATGAAATGAAAAACCATACAACTCAAGGTGAGAAGTGAAGTTGTCATTTCTTGACCCAACATCTTGGCACTTCCATATGGATCTTCAGTTGGACCAACTAAGTCTCCTAAATCAGTGAATTCAAGTCCTGGGATGTAGCCTTGTATCCAGCTCTGGTAGACTGTAGTGAGTGTGTAGACTCCGGGGCGGTATGGAAGAGCACAGTCTTCACCCCAACTGACAATGCCAGCCTGGTACCATGCACCCTTTACTTTACACACCAGAGGTCCTCCAGAGTCTCCCTGAGTGAAGAAAAGACAGAATTGGTGACCACATGGACTAACATATCATGAGTTTCATCATGTGACCCCATAGATGTGATCCATTAACCAATATTGCCCTTTAGATCTCTTTACTATGTATTGACCTGCCCTCAGAATACATTAAACACACAGAATGAAGACATAGACTGGATGTTCCTTTCCTGAGACCATCTGCGGCCATCGAACAGTTTATAATAAGAAAATTCAAGTGACAAAAATGTTCTATTTTCTATAGGAATCCAAAAACTATAAAAGCTGTGCAACGGATAATGAAAAGTAAATCTATGTACCTGGCAGGAATCTTTTGTCCCATATATGTAACCAGAGCATATCATGTCATTCTGGACAAGGGTGGTGCTCCATGGTGTACTAGAATTTACGTGGTACATGTCATCACAGGTTTTGTGGTCAATCAGTGGGGTCATGACCTTCTGAAGAGTCTCAGGATACGGTAGATTCACTGCGGTGATACATAAAACATTGTCAGGAGTCTCTGCTATTTAGTCTATACATTCCCAATGACCATTAAAATGTGGACATCCAACCATTGTTTTATGGCAGTTTTTATAGGTTGGACTTGATGGACTAATGATGGACATCCAACCTCATCTACTATGTAACTATGAATTCTGGTACTTTTTTAATGGACACAACCAAGTCTCGTCATTCTCCCCTATTCTTAAAGGGTTTGTCCAGTTTTGAAAACACATATACCCTATTGGAGGTAATGAGTTAGCAAGAGAGGGTCATCTATTCTAGATCTTCATCTCTTAAAGTGGAGAACATCTATAAGGAACATCTCTCACTCTGAAGAACCTGTCCTGTCCTGCATTACGCTACCTATTGACATGAATGGGTGTTGTGCAATTCTTAGATGGCCCTCTGGTGGTGTTCTATAAGCACTGAACGTTTACTGTCAGGCTACATCCGGTCACTGGTTGCTAAACAATGGAACACTGCCATCTATCTGTGTATTATAAAGGGAACGTTCTAACAAGTAGAGTTTCTCCAAAACTGAGAACTGCTTTCAACTTCTACAACAGCGACTCAAGTTCTGATCTCCCTTACAGTTTTGGGACACTTTATATAGAAATACTGAATGTGTATATTTGAAGCTGACAATTTCCAACAGAATAAATGAAATTGTGTTATAAATTTTATTCCAGAAATATAATTGGGAGTATGGCTACCACCATCTTGGTTGTGCCCACCACTGAACTGCCCAAGACCGATATTAGTTAGAGCTTAACATGGTGGAATTACACTCATCCTTAATTTATTTGGAGGTCAAAGCCCAGAGAGGAGAATATTTTAGCATGTGCTAGGCATAATATGGCTGAAACACACTTGTCCTGAATCTATTGGAGGCCGAAGCCCAGAGAGAGCTGAGGCATTTTAGTGTACGGTCCCATCTAAAGACGTCGCCTTGTCGTAGCAGATGGGATTATACAATTTTATCAAAATATTAACCAAGAACCTAATTTTCATTTACAGATTTGCAGAGTGGTGCAAATTTTTTTTTAGAAAGATAATTAAAGGGGTTGTCCAGTTTCATAAGATGAAACAAGAAAAAAATTATTGGAGTTTTTGATGTATTTATTGCCTCTGAATATACAAGGGTGTAGGGAAACTAACTAATACAAATATTTGAAGGGTCCCCACTTGTCAAATAATGAAAAATAAAACGTAACTTTTACTAAATACACCAATAAAACTCGTCCCTCCTCAGTCTCATTCAATAAAATCACCACCCTCTTTCTGATATCAAATCGGGTATAATAGAAGTTCAGTATGGACACCCTGATCAGGAAGTAAATATTGCTAGGTGAGTGTCAGTGGCTGACTGATCAAATGACTAATCAGCCCTTCTGTCCACACCACCCCAATCTACATAACATTGCTTCCACACCCATGTATTATGGAGGTGTCATCACTATATGTGCACAATCACTGGTGCTTACTAAAGATATAGCCAATAACATAATAGGAAGGTACTGATGTCTCTAATTATAACAGTACAGGGGTGAGTAGGTAAGAGACCTTGTTCAGGCAGGCGGGTGTTCAACGGTCAGTCATTCCGCCCCATATCTATCTCTCACTAACAATCCATCTCCCTCCCTGTCTATGTCCCTTCCTAAATAAAACAATGCCCTACGCGTTTCCCTATTCAGTTCATCAGGGGGAGTAGATTTTGAGCACAAGCACCCGATGTGCGGTTAAAACCGCAGTTCGCGGGACCACGGTGGTTGGCCCCACTACTAAAGGAGGGACGAGTTTTATTGGTGTATTTAGTAAAAGTTACGTTTTATTTTTCATTATTTGACAAGTGGGGGCCCTTCAAATATTTGTATTTATTGCCTCTCTAATACTCCTCACTGGCAACATTGACATTGAGTTACCCTACATACTTATCAGAATAATAAGGCGATGTCCACACCTACTTTGGTTTCCATTCCACTACAGAGTTTGTCTTTAATCATGGACACAAAAGAGAAAAAAACAATAGTCACTTGATGGACCCCATTAAAGTTCATGTCCCGTGTGATCCAATGTGGTCCGCTATTAGATGGACTACCTTTATTACGGATTACGACAGACCAGAAGAATGGACTACACAAATCTGGTGTGGACGTAGCCTAAGTGAAAAATACTCGCTAATTCTACAATTGTAGAGAGTCTGATTATGAAATTTCCAATTCTCAAACTTTGTTTAGAGCATAAAAACAGAAGATTAAAGAGACTGACAACTTACCCCCAGATCCAATATTTCCCCAGCCGGTTACCCAGCATTCCAAGTCAGTAGGGAATGTGACTGAGGAAGATGGCAGACATATAGGCAAGATGTACTTGGTGTAGGGGACAGGGGTAGTCAGCTTGATAAGGGCGATGTCTCCTTTACTCATATCCCCTGAATATGTGGGGTAAGTTATAATTTGTTGTACATTGGCATGATATTCATGGACATCGGTCACAGACAGTCGGTATTTCCCCAGCAGAACGCTATAATAGTTTGGGTTGGTGCTGTAAAACCATGGAAAATGTATAAACAATAAAATCTGTAGTGATATTACTTGTTGTCTCATGGAAAATAAGATACATTATCACATATAACACTTACTATACAAAGCAGTGAGCGGCAGTCAAAACCCACTGACTGGAGATCAAGGACCCACCACAGATATGAGAGCCCTGGAACCGCAGGCTGATCTGCCAGGGCCATTCTCCGTCCACAGCGTCCATGCCCCCTACAATCCGGTTATTGACCAATGGAGAGCCGCACACAAAAGTACTGGGTGATGGGGAGGTATAACTGGTCACTGGAGTAACTTACAAAAATACAAACAATAAAAAACATAATGATCAACCAGATGGAGATAGGGGAGATTTCAAAAACAATTTAAAAAAAGAAAGCCATTGGGAGAATAAAGTACTAAAGAGCTGAACAGGACTATAAAACAATGGAGTCTGATGTATGGCTCCATGAGTTACAATTTCAGATGACATATACATCTATGGTTAAGATTTTTGGTTAATCATGATGACATAGCATCCACCATGTTCACCATCATGTCCATGCTACATTTGAGGAACTCGTGTTATTTGTAATTTTTATAGGTCTTCTCCTAAAACATTATTGAGTACTGATCAATGGCAGCGGTCCCTATGATGCTCATTTGGTTGTCTACCCCAACTAGGAGGTATCTCACCATTTCCCTGTCAGTCAGGGATCCAGTATAGGGTTTCTACGGACTATTTCATTCTCCTAGCCATTCTTTAGAGATGTCTAGCATCATTCCCTCAGTTGCTGTTACCTATATTCTGTTTTTGTCAATGATACAATATAATGGAAGCGATGGACAGAGTTCAGGAATTGACCGAAATTAAAAAATAACAAATATAAAAAATGTTACATAATAACTAGAGATGAGCAGTAATTATAATTAGACAACTAGTGAAAAGTGATCTCCACAGGTCAAGAAGTGTCAGCGTATTGTGAAGGCTGAGAGTTAACACTGACACTTCTTGACCTGTGGAGATCACTTTTCACTAGTTGTCTAATTATGATGAGAGGGCCCTATAATGAATAGTAAGACCAATCTACCATACCATTGCAATAGATGATGGACTCAGATCACTTCCTCCCTCCATTCTCTGCATTGCTCACAGAGCATGCCCACTATATTCTGGCAATATCCATCTATTAAGGCACAGCTCATTTTCTTCTCCCTACATCAAAACCTCTACACAGGTGACAGAGCATGCCCTCTACATTCTACCATAGACATCTATAGATAATAGTACATTGAATCTCCTTCCCTTCCCTGCATGTGATCTGTGCACAGGTCACCGAGCATGCCCACACAACTCTCCCATAGAAGTCAATAAGACCATGTTCCATGGTTGTTGTAAAGCATGTCTCTGAAGTGCTACCAACAAAAGAGCAAAAACTCAGACAAGATGGCTGCCCCCTTAATCATGACTGGGACAAAGATTACAATCTGAAAATAAAACCAATTAGAATGAAATGAGTTAGTATACATCCTAATTTTTCCATGGCTACTCAATTAATGTTTATCTTTAATTTTTGTGAACATTTTAATGCTATTTTTTAATAATATAGTTTTTTTTTTTCATAGCGAATTCTGAAAATAGTAAAGGTAAAAGGTCGACTTTTCGATTTCGCAGATTGCCTTAAGGGCATTTGCTGCATATGGTCGTTAAGTGGTCCGTTTTTTTCCTTCAAAGTAATATTGAGGATGAAGGACATTTTCATGTTAATTCCGAATGATCATCAAATATTTGATATGTTCAAATTACTCAAACATGTCTCCAAGTTCTTTCGTCACACCCCTGTCTCCTGCTTACCTGTGGAAGTAATGTTCTCCATAAATGTTTCACATCCAAGGGAAGGTGGAGGTATATTGTAAAGGTTAGTGAAGGTCACATCTGGCACGTAGCTCTGGATCCATGATGTGTAGGCCGGTACCAGGGTGTACACCCCGGGGCGATACACTTGAGCACAACCAGCTCCCCAGCTTACAATTCCAGCTTGGTACCAGACACCTTGTACTTCACACACTAGGGGACCCCCGGAGTCTCCCTGAAATATATTAACGACTCTACTGAAATCTCTATAGATTATCAATTTCTGAACACAACTTGATCAGTTCAAGAAGTAAATTATGCAAATAGTGCAAAATTAAAACCTATAAAACCAACATAAACTGGCAGGGCCGGGATCGGTAAGTGACACCACGGGCACCACAAACACTATCATTATACTCGGGGGTCTTTTCAGAGCACCGAGTATAATGATCGGAGGCCCGGGAAAGGTAAGAAATATAAAAAACACTGTTACTTATCTCTCCACAATCTGGGCAGGCCTCAGGCCTAGTTGTCTGACGTCTCATGACTCCGGCCTGCGTTCCGGGTCATGTGACGACTGACGTCATTGAAGATGGACTACAGTGGAGGCCGACAGCATAGGAGCCGGGAGATAGGTGAGTAACAGAATTTTTTTATGTTTTTCTCCCCCTGGGTCTCCGATTATTATACTCTGGGGTCTGAAAAGACCCCAGAGTATAATAATTGTTTATGGGTGTCCACAGTGGGGCATAATACTGTGTGCAGGGGCCACTAAGGGACATAATACTGTGTGCAGGGGCCACTATGGGGGATAATACTGTGTGCAGGAATGCGTGCATGGGGGGCATGTCAAAAGTTCGCCATGGGGCCCCGCCATTCCTAGTTGTGCCACTGTTCTGAAGGTGACCAACTGTATCAGTCTCTTAATGGACCATCTATATATATAAGCCATTGAGTTATTTTCTTACTCCTGTCCATACAGTTCCCGCTATGGGTGACCTGGAAGCAGCGTGGGCCATCTATTACAACTTACTATACAATTCTGGGAGTAGAAATGTTCTGGATCTCGATTTACTGTAATTACAGAAAACTGGAGATAAACTGAGAATTGTCCTATGGTATCTCATACTGTCTATAGTATCTTTCAACCATCGTTACACATCACAGGAGCCTACAGGAAGCTCCGAAAGAAGGTGAAGGTCTCATTCATCATAGCACAATAATAATACTTGTACTTACCTGGCAGGAGTCTTTGCCTCCATTTATATAACCAGAACATATCATGTCATCTAGGATAATGGAGTCAATACTGCTGGTGTAGGATCCCAAATGGTAGAGCTGATCACATGTTGTTCTGTCAATGATTGGAGTCATTACCTCTTGGAGAGTCTTGGGATATGGTAAATTGACTAACAATGGAGGAATTAATGGATTTGAATTAGGTAAGTGGAATACACATCTCAACAACAAGATAAAGGCAAAACAGGAATATAATCCTCCAGCAACTTTCCGTAGACACTCCACCGTATAATGGAAAATATGTCTTTATAGAAGCATCTGAAAGAATAAAAATAAATTTGCCTTCATATCAAACTGGAACCCCAGGAAGTTATAGCATGGACCCATAGACAACCACAGAGGTGCCATATTGTAGTGTAGAATACTGTCAGAGCTCCTAGGAACCTAGCTATAAAACATAGTGTAGAACACGCTTAGGGCTACTAGGAACCTATCTAGAAAACAGGGAATTTGATCACTAGTACAATATACTGCAATGCTAATGTATTGCAGTATATTGTATAGTCCATTTACTTCTTTCACCATAGGCAAGTTGTACTAGAAATGTATTGAAGACAGGCCTAAAAACCTTCAATAGGTTCCTAACTGTCCCCAGATTTTTGTTCCATGGGACATCATTGAAGCATTGGAAGGGTTAATCATGGCCATTGCCCCCGGGTCTCCACTGTGTAATAGAGATGGACCCCATCAGTTAAGTCACCCAATTAGGAGCTGAATATAGTACAGCGTATGTTAGCAAGGGGTTAAGTAAAAAAAGACCACTTAGTGAGGTTCCTTCATGAACTTCAAAGAAGGAAAGATCATTTTCTTAGTGTTCATGGGCCAGTACTGGGCAGAAACTCCTGGCATGTGAGATACTCTTTGTTGAAACATAGCAGCTGTTAAACTCTTGTACCTATAATAAACTATACTGGGCTGATCACCTGGAGGCGCTGCACAGAAAGGGCCACAGCAGACTCTACCTGCTCAGGAGGCTGAGGGCCTTCGGAGTCCAGTGGACACTTCTTAGGGCCTTCTTCAACTCTGTGGTTGCCTCAGCCATCTTTTTTCGGTGTAGCCTGCTGGGGGAGCAGTATATCAACCAGGGACAGAAATAGACTTGACAGGCTGATCAGGAGGGCCAGCTCTGTGCTGGGGAGCCCCCTGGACCCAGTACAGGTGGTGGGTGACAGAAGGATACTGTCTGTGGTGACCTCCATGCGGGAGAACAAATCCCACCCCATGTATGGGACCCTGATGGGACTTGGCAGCACTGTAAGTGACCGTCTGCTTCACCCCAAGTGTGAGAGGGAGCGCTATCGCAAGTCCTTCCTTCCAACTGCGACCAGGCTGTATAATCTACATCAGACCAAGCGAAGATCACTCCGCACAGAGAACTAATGATTATGAATGTCCTCCTCCTTTCTTCTCTGTTCCTAAGCTGCTATGGACTCCTAGTATATCTTTCTCAGCATATGTGTGCCTACTACTTCTGTAATATTTACTGTGTATTACCATGTATCTGTATTACTATGCAGCTGAAACATACTGAAATTTCCCCACTGTGGGACTATTAAAGGATTATCTTATCTTATCTTATCATATTAAATTCTCACCTCCTGAGTTTATTGTGCCCCAGCCGGTTACCCAGCATTCCAGGCCACAGGGGAAGATGACGGAGGCCGATGGCAGACAGATGGGCATGATGTAGTTGGTGTAGGTGACAGGACTGGAGAGCTTCACCAGAGCGATGTCCCCTTTGGATCCAGAATATGAATACCAGGGATGTACAATGATGTCACTAACACTAGAGATGACCGTATGGTTATCCGGCACTGACAGCATGTATCTTCCCAAGTATACGTTGAAGTCAGGTGGATTGTCATAGCTGGAAATGACATGATATGAAAAACATATTTAAAAATTATTATTTTTTTCAAAGCTGATCCTTTTGCATCACTCATCATGAGCCAAGGGGAAAGGAAGGGAAGATACATCGGTAACTTAAGAGCCATATACATAAAATAATACTGCAATACACATCAACAGCTGCAGGAATCCATCCGTTCAAAGAGTTTTTTGCTTTACACTGGACTCCATTAATAACACTACATCTAGTAGAAGGAGGAAGAAGGGGGTAAACGGTTCTCTAAATGGAGAATACATTTTTTTTTTACCCTTTGAACTTCATTTTGTATTACAAGAAGAAAAGGACAACACAGAGGTCCACATTTACTATCTTGATCACTCCATTTAATTGGAATTGTTTGTTCCAAAATTTTGTATCTAATCATGTGTGTCAGGAGAAACATTCGTGTGTTATACTGTCCCTAAGTCCTGATCTCTTGCACTAGGGGCAGCAGGGTTGGTAATCATCATTGGGGGCTCTTACGCAGATAGCAGGGGAGATTGTCAATCCCTGCTGCCACTTAGTGTAAGAGATCTGGGCTTGGGAACAGTGGGCGATAGATGAAGGTTTCTCCAAGCTGTTATTAATATTATTTATGTGTGGGGGCGCTAATGGGCGAATAATCATGTGGCATAATCATGGAGCATTATACTCTATGGGTGTCCCATTAGTTACCCTACACACCATATAATGCTTCTTAGTGCACCCAACCAAAATATAAAGATCCTTATTGCACCCCGCACAGTATAATACCATATCAGTGCCCCCTATACAGTATTATAACATATTAGGAAATATTTTTTTCAAAATTTTGCTTATGCTTCTTATAGTCAGATGCGTACCATAAAAACTGAACTATATTAAAAGTAGTTGAGAACCCCAATCCTATACAATCCACCAATATCCAAAAATATAAAATAACTTTCCTATATTTTTCTCATCATACTCACAATGTAAAGCAATGAGCTGCCGACATCACCCACTGCCTGGAGATCAGGGTTCCTCCACAGATATGAGTGCCCCTGTACAACAGGCTGACCTGCCAGGGCCATTCTCCATCCGAAGCGTCTGTGCCCCCAACTATCCGGTTTGAGATTACTGGAGAGCCACACACCGGAGGAGAGGAGGTTGTGTTTGTGGCAGTAGAAGGAAGAACTGTAAAATCCAAAACATAACACGTTTTCCATTATAACTCCCTTATGTCTATTTCGCTCCTTCTATCCATGTCTAGATTCTAAAAATATTGTAAAAAAAAAATTTCCATAAACATTTTAATTAGAGATGAGTGAACAGTAAAATGTCCGAGGTTCGATATTTGTTTCGAGTAGCCCCTCAATATTCGACTAGTCAAATCGAATATCGAACCCTATTATAGTCTATGGGGGGAAAATGCTCGTTTCAGGGGTAGGCAACGTTTGATCAAATTATACTTACCAAGTCCACAAGTGAGGGTTGGGCTGGATCCTCCGAGCAGTCTTCTCCTTGCAGCGTCCCCGCGGCATCTTCCGGCTCTGAATTCACTCTGCCAGGCATCGGGCCTGGGCAGAGCCGACTGCGCATGCCCGCACTACAAGCGGACATGCGCAGTCGACTCTGCCCAGGTCCGATGCCTGGCAGAGTGAATTCAGAGCCGGCGGACGCTGCGGGGAAGCTGCACGGAGAAGACTTCTAAAGGTAGGAGAATTGCGTTCGACCAATCAATGCTGGTTCTGCATCGAACTTTTCCATTCGAATAGCGAGTGGTACTCAATCGAGTACGAGTATTTCGAATGCCGTAGTATTCAATTGAATACCTACTCGATTGAATACTACTCGCTCATTTCTAATTTTAATATGAATAAAAAAAAACAATATATATTGAAAAAAGATCAGTATCTGTGAAGCAGGTTGCTATTTGTAGAACTTTTGTAGTTTTACGGGAACCTGGAGCATCTAAGACGAAACCTCCTGAAAACATGGATGACATATTATCGAATCCTATTGTGATTGGTACAGCTATAGATATGATCAGGGCCGGCGTCAAAGCACGGCATAGTCGGGCAGGTGCCGGGGCCCACAGAGCCTCTGGGGGCCCCCCGGCACTTGCCCGCCCCAGCACTTGCCTGTCACGATTTCAGCTCACCGGCGTCCGTCCGCCGATGAGCTGAATACATAGGCGATTAAAGCAGGAGCTGTGAGTTCAACTCCTGCTTTAAAGCTCCGGCCCGGCTTGCGTGTGTAGGCGCGATGACGTCATCACGCCTACACACGCAAGCCGGGCCGCAGCTAAGCAGGAGCTGAACTCACAGCTCCTGCTTTAATCGCGTATGTGACTGGAGAGAGGAGCGTCAGGGGAGCGATGGCAGGTGAGTGATAGAAGGTGAGTGTAAGTGTTTGTTTTGTATTAAATATAAAGGTGGAACATAATGAAGGGGGCCCATGAAACTGGGGGGCAAATGAAGGGGAGGGGGGGGGAACAGCATGACACTGGGGAAGATGAAGGGGGTGGGGAGAGAACGGCATGAAACTGGGGACAGAGATGGAGGGGGCCCAATGAAACTGGGGGGCAAATGAAGGGGAGGTGGAAACGGCATGACACTGGGGAAGATGAAGGGGGTGGGGAGAGAACATCATGAAACTGGGGACAGAGATGGAGGGGGCCCAATGAAACTGAGGGGGCAAATGAAGGGGAGGGGTGGAACAGCATCACACTGGGGCAGAGACGGGGGACATGAAACTGTGGGCAGATAAAGGAGGAGAACGTGATGAAACTGGGGACAGAGATGGAGGGGAGGACATTAAACTGGGGGCAGAGGAAGGGTGTATATGAAACTGGGGGAGAGATGGAGGGGGGGCATATAATTTACGGGTGACTGTAGGAGGATTATACTGTGTGTGGGCACATGATAAATGAATGAGTGGGTGGAATCAACAAAAGTGGGTGGAGCCAAATTTGCCGCGGCGCGCAGAGCGCACATTTTGCTCCTCTTTCTTCTCTTTAAAAATTGGGAGGTATGGCGTTGGTGACGCCACACTCCTGCATGACTTCACTCGCTTCATCTGCGACGCACGGTGTCTCGACTCCCCCGCCTCCTTTACAAGGAGGCCCACTGAGGCTCTGTCGCCCAAGGGCCCATAAAAACCTGGAGCCGGCCCTGGATATGATGATGCCTTCAAAGAAGACACCAATAATAAATTAAAGTAAATACAAGAAAACCAAGAAAAATGTAACTCACCAGTGACGAACGCTATCAGTATCGTGAGAAACATTCCCTTGTCGTTGCTCCACAGCAGGGAGCTCATGGTGTTGGTGTAGAGCGAGAACCTCAATGAGAAACCAAGGTGTTTGGACATACAATCCAGATACACATATGTTTATGACCCCTCCTACAGTATTCAGCAAATAGACTGGATTTTTTTTGTATTGGCAGTTAAAACACAGCACATGTTAATCCTGAAAGACAAGTTTTTACCCGGATTAATAGAAAAAATATTATTTCATAGAGAGGTAACGTTTTTATAAGACCTGATTCATTGTTCTTTGCATTACCAAAAAACAAACATAAGAAACTTTGTCATATATCTTATGACAGAACATGCTTCTTTCTCCTCTTAGCAGCCTATTCCCCTGCTCCTAAGCTAAACTGACTTTAATTCAGAAAATCTCTGCTCCGTGTGTCTCAAGATGGACTGCAGATCACATGACACAGACTACAGGTCTGTAGGTGTATGGACAGGTGAAGGGGGGATGAGCAGAGGGAGAGAGATAAAGAGGTAAATAGGAGCTTTCCATCACAACCAAAGCATTTTACTCTCATCAGTACAAGTCAGTACTTCTCTGTGTATGTCCTGCATGATTCTAGGGCTTTTATGAGGGACACAGAGACTGTTATGGAGCATATTCTCTTCTTACTGTGTGCAGTGTATGAAAGATGGTTTCTACCTATCAGATCCATACTGTTCCTGTTACTGCCATAGAGGAGAATGGAGGATTAGGATATATCATAGCACAGCTGAGCTTCACAGTTATGGAAACAGTAAGTTGGGAAACAATATGTCCATCTAGGCAGTGATTTGCTGAGACGGGAATAACTCTTTAAGCAGAGGTGTGATCTCATGGGATATCTGCCCCAGGTGCCAATGGGTGCATGTCTATATTGTCCTGGATCTTAAGATACAGATATTAAACTGAATTCCCTGGAGGTTTCACCAATATAATTTTATGGACAGGGACTTGCGGCCATATAGAATAATCCAGCCATTTGCTTCCCTGGTTTCTGCCTTGTTGGCCTGAAGAAGATGTCTGTATGAAGTTGAAACGTGTTGCCTTATATTGCCATCGATTTTCTTGTAATCTACTAGTAAGATAGATGATAAATTCTCGTATATCATAGGTTTTTCCCATTGAAACACTGGTGAATGATGGCCCCCCGAGGACATACTTGCGAGGGTACTTTAACATTTTTCTTTGGACAACCAGATATTAGATGGCACTTCTGATGGCAGATGGCTTTGGATTAGTCAATCATTGAGGTTTCAACCTCTACGATAGCTGACCACTTGTCTGTCCCTAATGAGGTCGCGCAATTCTGGTTCAAGATTTAGTATGCACCAATATAGTTACCATAACCTGCCTTTGGTGATATCTGAATAAACAGTCCTATGAAAAAGTTTGGGCACCCCTATTAATCATATTCATTTTTAGATGGACACAGTAATATTTCAGGATTGAAATGAGGTTTATTGTACTAACAGAAAATGTGCAATATGCATTAAACCAAAATTTGACCGGTGCAAAAATTTTGGTACCCTTATCATTTTATTGATTTGAATACTCCGAACTACTTTTTACTGACTTACTGAAGCACAAAATTGGTTTTGTAACCTCACTGAGCTTTGAACTACATAGCCAGGTGTATCCAATCATGAGAAAAGGTATTTAAGGTGGCCAATTGCAAGTTGTTCTCCAATTTGAATCTCCTCTGAAGAGTGGCATCATGGGCTACTCAAAACAACTCTCAAATGATCTGAAAACAAAGATTGTTCAACATAGTTGTTCAGGGGAAGGATACAAAAAGTTGTCTCACAGATTTAACCTGTCAGGATCCACTGTGAGGAACATAGTAAGGAAATGGAAGACCACAGGGACAGTTCTTGTTAAGCCCAGAATTGGCAGGCCAAGAAAAATATCAGAAAGGCAGAGAAGAAGAATGGTGAGAACAGTCAAGGACAAGACCACGTCCAAAGAGCTGCAGCATCATCTTGCTGCAGATGGTGTCACTGCATCAGTCAACAATACAGCGCACTTTGCACAAGCAAAAGGTGTATGGGAGAGTGATGCGAAAGAAGCCGTTTCTGCAAGCACGCCACAAACAGAGTCGCCTGAGGTATGCAAAAGCACATTTGGACAAGCCAGCTTCATTTTGGAAGAAGGTCCTGTGGACTGATGAAACAAAGATTGAGTTGTTTGGTCATACAAAAAGGCATTATGCATGGCGTCCAAAAAAAAAAACAGCATTCCAAGAAAAACACTTGCTACCCACTGTAAAATTTGGTGGAGGTTCCATCATGCTTTGGGGCTGTGTGGCCAATGCCGGCATCGGGAATCTTGTTAAAGTTTGAGGGTCGCATGGATTCCACTCAGTATCAGCAGATTCTTGAGAATAATGTTCAAGAATCAGTGAGGAAGTTGACGTTACGCCGGGGATGGATATTTCAGCAAGACAATGATCCAAAACACCGCTCCAAATCGACTCAGGCATTCATGCAGAGGAACAATTACAATGTTCTGGAATGGCCATCCCAGTCCCCAGACCTGAATATCAATGAACATCTGTGGGATGATTTGAAGCGGGCTGTCCATGCTCAGCGACCATCAAACTTAACTGAACTTGAATTGTTTTGTAAAGAGAAATGGTCCAAAATCCCTTCATCCAGGATCCAGGAACTGATTAACAGCTACAGGAAGCGACTAGAGGCAAAAGGAGGAGCTACTAAATATTAATGTCACTTTTCTGTTGAGGTGCCCAGACTTTTGCACCGGTCAAATTTTGGTTTAATGCATATTGCACATTTTCTGTTAGTACAATAAACCTCATTTCAATCCTGAAATATTACTGTGTCCATCAGTTATTAGATATATCAAACTGAAATGGCTGCTGCAAACACCAAAATATTTAGAACTAAAAATGATTAAGATTAATAGGGGGGCACAAACTTTTTCATAGGACTGTATAACAAGAACATTTCTCTCCTTACCCTCCATATATCACGTATGGCACCTCTATGCATTCTTTGTGCCCCTTATACTTACCTACCTACTAGTCACAAGATTGTTGTGGCATTTTGTTACTTAGTAACTAACTGCGCCCATTGGATGGCTTCATCCAAATGTTAGTTTTTTTCGTAGTATTGAGAAGAGACTTTCTTGTACCCCAAGCACCTTTCATCAGCTATGCTGGTTTCCTCTATGGTATGTATACCTGTGTAAATACTTGCATATTTTCCAGTCATGTTTGGTTGCAAAACTTACCAGGGCATAGTTCAGTAGGTGTAGGTAGATGGATGTGACTACGTGACTGTGTGACTCGTCTGAGTCTTGGTGCCTCCTTTGCTTACATTTTTTCTGATTCTACTACTATTACCCTACTGTCGTGTCATCTTCTTCTTATTAGATAGTTGCTGGCGGAGTTGTAAGGCAGCTATTGATAGATAGTGTTGAATAGTCCGATACTCCTTGTCAATGAGAATGGAGCTATAAAGAGCTTCCATGTCTAGGCTAACTACCAGGGCGCCTTATGGAAAATGCACACCATTAAGATGACGTAACACGTCCATTGTATCTCATATGTATTACGGGAGTGACAAAACCAACGGTCTGAGGTCCATGTCCACATAGGTGCTGATACCTTGTGTAAGATTGTCAATTCCAGAAATGGTAGGGCGGCCTTTCAAAGGCACTAGGACTTTTTTTTTTAACTTTGGCAGACAGTAAAAGATGGCTATCTGGAGTCTGTTAGGTCTCACATATAGCCAGTCATTTTGTTGATGAGACCTTTTGATCTAATAGGGATGTGAGTTCATTCTGAAACACATCAGTGAGATGTGAGTCACTGGAGTCCTGGTGTGACAATATGTCAAACCCCATTTTCTTATCATCAGGGCGGTTCATGAGGACGATATTACCTCCTTTGTTCGATGGTTTTAAAATCAAAGAGTCATCTCTTTCTTGGTCAACCAATGCTTTAAATTGTACAATGATGAGGTTACTTCTACCTGGGACAGCATCCTGATCAGAAAGATGTATCAAGCCTTGTTTAACCATCTACTCAAAGGTGTCTATGAGACCCTTTTCAAAGACTAGGGGTGGTTTGCTACTTTAACATATAGAGAGGTAAATTGGTTTGTCTCATCCTGGCCTTCACTCCAGAGTTTGCCCAATAATTGGAGGTTAAGAAGGTCTTCTTCTTCAATTCCATCAGTTATTCAATGAGTCATATGTGACCTTCAATGAGCTGTAGTCATATGATCACTTATGGGAGTCTGTGGCTGATTTTGAGGCTTTTGCTTTCTTAGCCCTCTTCTAAGGATCCTGCTTTGTAGACTCAGCTGATGAGTGTTTGCTATGTGTGTTTAGTCCAGTAGTTCTCTGTATACTTCCAATCCTTGTTCTTGTCCGATGGTGTTCTTGGTGAAGTCTTCCTTAATTCCAATGGTTATATTTAGTTTCTTTGTTTCTAGCTTCTTGTAGGACCGGTTTGTTGTCTCGCTGTTGTGTTCAGGTCTGCTTAATCTGGTTTCCTTCCTTCCCCTATTGCTCTCTAGTATTCTATTGCGCTCAATCACCCCCATCAACTATCTGTTCCATCATCTCGTTCTGCCTCAGTCCTCTTTCATTCTTGTTACCTGCTAGTATTGTGACACGTGTTCCATAATTCTTCTTTATTTGACATACTGTAGTTTGGCCCTGTTGATGGGGATAACAGATAATGGTAGATACTATCAGTACCTGGAAAATGAGAAATCCAGTTCTACCATCTTGTGTTTGGTTAGTGTTGTTTCATCTTCAAACCAGTTCTGGATCTAGAATTGATGTCACTACATTCGTCCAACCTACACCCAACCTACCAGTGGCTGAATGGTGCATGGCACCCTTCTTCACTGCATCATGCTGACCTCATCTGCATCAAGACAGGGGGCAGCACCCAGAATTCAGAACAGTTTTGTTGAATCTGGGATGATTGGAAGGCATGGCATATGGAGATAAAAGCCAGACACTAAAATCTCCATTCTCCATGTACACAAGTCAAAGGGATAATATTCTTATCCAAATCCAAAGGGCTTTAGGGGCATGTCTTCTCCTACTGGGGCTTCACCTTTTGCATTAGATAACCAGCCCTGGCAATGTAATGTCTGAGACTCTAATAATCACTATACTCACTACGTAAAGCACTGGGTTGCAAACATCACCTACTGACTGGAGATCAGGGTACTGAGAGCCCCAATACCATAGGTTGACATACCAGCGCCATTTTCCATCCACAGCATATGAACCCCCAACTATCCTACTTACTATCTTGATTGCTTCAGGCGTAGGGCAAATGGTGCACCTGCATAGAGCCCCTTAGTTAATGAAGATCCAGTGGAAAATCCCTGAATTTTGGGAGTTGTACTGTTGTTCTGGGTAGCAGATCCATAGGAATGGAGTTAGGTGAGTATACTGTTCAATTTTTTTAATATGTATGGTATATATTGATTGAATGGTCACTGAGAGGGAGGGGACATCATGTTTAAGGAGATACTATGTTGTTTGGGCCACTTTAGGGGAAATTAAATTATGTGGGGAAAGCACTCTCCATCTCTCCCTACCACATGGAGGCGCCACACCTTTCCTGCCACCTGGGACCTATGCTCCCCACTTACATGTACCATTGACCTAAGATGAGTATCCTATTTGTATAAGCTGGGTAGGGTTTTTGTAAATTGGAGACCATGCGCTAGGTTATACTATGTATAGACATGGGAAGAATATGCAAATCTGTCTTCCATGGTGTAATTAGGAAGCCAGAAGCTGCCTCAGTGTTGCAAACCAATAGAGGGCACTCACTGGAATGTGCAAGCCTGTCTTCCCTGATGTAGTTAGGATGACAGAATTCCAGTGAAATAACCCAATAAAGGCTGCTCCCTTTAGCATCATGCCCGACCTTCCAAGAGGCCTTTATTTTGACGCTGGGATTATTACCAGGTATAGTCTCTCAATCGAGGACGGCCGTTTCCTAACTACATCAGGGAAGATAGGCTTGCACATTCCAGTGAGCGCCCTCTATTGGTTTGCAACACTGAGGCCGCTTCTGGCTTCCTAATTACATCATGGAAGACAGATTTGCATATTCTTCCCATGATTCCTTGCAAAGTGGAGTGCTAAAGGCTTAATAAATCTCCACACACCTATATGGTGGTCTCTCCCTAAGGAGTGACAATATACCCTTAACTATGTATAGACAGACGGCCTCTCTCTTTCTAATAGGTATATAGACCACAGTATTATGGGGTTATTTGATGCATCATTAAATCTTATGGGCGGATACACAATTTACTGTATATATTTATATATTGAATATGTTTGATATCTTTGAGTCCATGTTGAGGGTCATTTGGGTCGACGTTTCTGGGTCTGTCATCTATGTATGAAGTGAGAGGGATTTGGTGTAATCCTCACCTTGTTAATCTGTCTGTTTTTGGGATATAATTTTTGCAACAATGCATTAAGTAGGAGAGCCCTTGTATATGATCTTATCTTATTATCTGTATGAACTGGGTTTAAAACCCCACTACAGATATATCAGCCTTGTATTGATATCTATTTGTCTACCAGTTGGTTGGGCTGTGGTGTTTTTGTGGTGTGGTGGTGGTGGTATTTTCAGTCCCTGATGAAACACGTCCAGATGTGAACTTTGGGGTTCACTTTTGTGTTATTTGCTTTTCATGTGTTAGTGTCTACAGTAGTTTCTTACATTAATAATATTAAAAATGAAGTTTTAATTGAGATAGTTTTGTTTTGCTTCTGTGATTTTTGTCACCCTTCGATACAGCGTGAGTTCTTCTAGGTACACTTGCACAATGTCAAGGATTGTATAGGATTATAGTCTGGTGTGAATATCCAGATTTACCAAACAGGTGAAACTGATTATTCACATATGTAGGATGAAACGCAGGTATTAACTGAACTGAAAACTAGGTGTAGAGGTCAGAGTCATGTCACAGGTCATACACCATGGCGGGCAACAAGACACAAGGTACTTATTCTGAATCAATGAGGTCTCCAAGGCAAAGATGTCAAAGCAGGACCATAGACACAGTGGTTGGCCAAGAAAGCAGCAGATGAAAAACACTTCAGCAGTAACATCAGCTCAGAACTAACAAAAACCAGTAGGACCCAGGTAGACCCATTGACTGTTTGGAGACTTCTGGCTAGAGGTGGTCTTTATGGAAGAGTTGTAAGCAAAAATCCATACCCTCAATGTGGGCCAAGGCCAAGCAACTCAACTGTGCGTGAAAACATAACAAATGAGATGCAGAAAAATGATAGCTTTTCCTCTGGATCTTTGTTCACCAAAGGAATGGAGAGTGGAAAAATAATCTGCATGCCACAATGAAGCATGGTGGAAGGTCCTTGCATGTTTGGCGCTGCATTAAAGCAAATGGAGTAGGGGTATTTGGTCAGGAATTGGACTTGGTCAGGATTAATGGTGTCCTCAACGCTGAGAAATACAGCCAGAAAGTTATCCATCATGTGGGAGGCATCTGACTGGCTCAAAACATCCAGCCAATGTCATTAAGAACTATCTTCAGAGCTAGGCCTACATCCACAGAAGATCTTTGATTAGTTCTCCAAGATGGCGGGAACAACCTCCCTGCTGAGTTCTGCCAAAAACTCTCTGCAAGTACCAAGAAGAATTGATGAAAGGCAAAGCTGAACTATTGAAACAGGCTGAACAGGCGTCTCTGAGCATCTGCTGTGGTTTTGAGAGATATCAGGGAATACAGTGCAATACAATATAGCAATGTAGGGCGCTTTTTTTGCGGGGCAAGTTGCAGTTTTTATAGGTGCCAGTTTATAGTATGTACATATTTTTGATCACATTTTAGTGTTTTTTTTGGGGGGGGGAAGCCAGACTAGAGCACCTCATTTGTACATTGCTGTATTTATTTTTTCTTGATGTTCCCCATATGGGATAAATAACATTATTTTTGGATTTTGGGGTCTCACATAGCGTTTATTTTTTATTTTTTGTTATGTTATTTATTTTTGAAATAGGAAAGGGATTTTTTTTTTAACTTTTTAATATTCATTGATATTGATTGTTTTCAATTCTTTTACAGCTTATTTTTTATTTTTTTATCTTCCCATTAGGGGTCTTGCACCTGGGATTGCTTGATAACCAGTACTGTACACTGTAATACCTCTGTATTATAGTATATGGTACACAGACTCTCTGTTGCGTAGATCGGCCTACTGGCTGCCATAAAAACCTCTCTAATACCCACAATCTCACAGTGAAGGACCTGGGGTGAGGGGTGATGTCCCTTCCTAACCAACTAGATGCCATGATCACTATTAATCACAGCAATGGAGGATTTTGCCAGAGTATTCCCTGACCCATACAGCCAGCTCCAAGTCCTTGTTGTATAATATAGATGGAACCCAATAGAGATGTAACAGGCACAGCACAAGTGAGAATGGCTTTAGACTATCTTGGATAGAAAGAAATGCAAATAAAAATGCACATACCAAAAATCTATATACACCATGCATTTACATACACATCAATGTATTCATACAGTACACACATACATGAACATACATAAACAGACAATATAGACAAACACACACCCTACAACTTCAGGATCAGCTTTAGGTTTCACAGATCTACCACAATACTACCATATTTGTCCAACCAGATTTACACCACTTACAAGGAATTTAAGAGATCTTCAACAGAACATCTTAGAAGAGTAGAAGGTTACTAGGGTTGAGCCGATCTTGAGATTTCAAGATCGATTTTAAAATCCGATTTCCGATCATTTTCCAGCCGATCTAGATCCCGATCTCGATCGTGAAATTTGCTCGATCGCCGATCGGAATCCGATCTTTTCCGATCCCGATCTTCAACCCTAGTCAATGCTTTTCTATGGGAAAAGTCACTTTTAGGGTTGAGCCGATCTTGAGATAACCTCCAATATCGATCCCACTGGAAAAGATCGGGTCAGAATTCTGATCTCGATCGTGATATTTATTCGATCGCCGATCGGAATCCGATCTTTTCCAATCGCTCAACCCTAAAGGTTACAGATTTGAGGAGCATTGAAGATTGACATTTGTTTTCTTTCTTAGCCCATTACTAGGGTTGAGCCGATCTTGAGATTTCAGGATCATTTTTAAAATCCGATTTTCATCATTTTCCAGCCGATCACGATCGTGAAATTTGCTCGATCGCCGATCAGGATCCAATCTTTCCCAATTCCGATCGCTCAACTCTAATGTTAGCTTTTCCCACAATGATTGGCCAGTAGCCAGGCAGTGTGGGAACTGACGTGAGACCTCGATCCCGCCTAAAAAGATCGGGATCGGAATTCCGATCGTGATCGTGAAATTTGCTCGATCAGAATCCAATTTTCCGATCCCGATCGCTCAACCCTACTCATTATTCTTTCATGTATTAACAACTTTGCATACATAAATATGAAACTTTACAACATATCTTGAAGAAATCGGCTTCCTTTTCAGGCAGTTACTATCAACATATTAGTCTATGAAGAGGGGAGGGGGGATAGAAAGGATATCCTATATAAATGGTGCTTTTACATTCCTATTCCTACTCTGTCGACTTGTAACACTTGGAGATAAGAGGCTACTAATACACAGAATGAGGCAATGAATCAATTAAGCAGCCTCAGGAGAATCCTATTTCGCCCCTCCTTTCTCCATATACATCTATGTGTGGGGCTGAATACATAGACAAATCTAATGTAAATACACAGTCACATTGAAGATCAGGAGAACAGTTTAATAAGTGCAGAAGGAAACAGTTCTCCTTCATTAGAAATATTCCAAAGTTTCTTTTGTTAATCTGCATTATTCATTTATGGACAGTATAACTGGATGTACACTTTAATGCTGCATTCAATGCTCAGTGGATCTGAACAGTAAATTAGATGAAATGAAAAAACATAAAAAGTAAAGTAAAAAGAATCAGAATCATCACTTCTTGACCGAACATCTTGGGATTTCCATTTGGATCTGGGGTTGTAGGAATTACGATTCCTGCGTCAGTAAAATGAATTTCTGGGATGTAGCTTTGTATCCAGCTCTGGTAGACTGTAGTGAGTGTGTAGACTCCGGGACGATATGGGACACCACAGCCGTCACCCCAACTGACCACGCCAGCCTGGTACCATGCACCCTTTACTTTACACACCAGAGGTCCTCCAGAGTCTCCCTGAGAGAAGAAAACACAACATCACTGAGCAAATGGACTGTCAACATCACATGAATTCCATTTCCTGGTCTAGAATAATTTTAAGGAGTGAACTATTGACCATGGGATTTCCTTACTGAAGATGACAACCTGTACCAAGACTTTTTACAGGGAATTCTGAACAGCCTCCAAGTTCCTTCAAAAATTGTCTGCAAGTTTACCGAGAAGAATTGATAGAATTCAAAGGGCAAAAGTCAAACTGAATATTGATGGGATTTATATTTCTCTTTTCTCATTCACAAAAATAAACTATTAACTAGAGATGAGTGAACACTATTCGGATCAGCCGATCCGAACAGCACACACCCATAGAAATGAATGGAAGCACCTGTGACGCTGACTTTGCCGGCGGCTGGCCGGCGTCACAGGTGCTTCCATTCGTTTCTATGGGTGCGTGCTATTCGGATCAGCTGATCCGAACAGTGTTCGCTCATCTCTACTATTAACCAATTTTTTCACACCTACCTAAATCTTTTGCACAGTCCTTTAAATTGACTGGGCATACCTATATACATGATTGTACTTACCTGGCAGGAGTCCTTGCGTCCTTCTACGTAACCAGCACATATCATGTCATCCAGGATGATGGGTGTGCTGCTGCTGGTGGGGGAGTCCACATGGTAGTAGTAATCACATGTTGTCCGGTCAATGATTGGAGTCTTCACCTTCTGGAGAGTTTCAGGATATGGTAGATCTACTAGGAAATTAATGGAATTAATGGATCTGAATCAGGGCTGCTTCAACCATAAGGCAAATGTGCACTTGCACCGAGCTCTGTAGTAGCGGGGGGCCCCTTAGGATAGCAGGACAGTCCTGCATTTTATGTCCCCCTGTCCTGGGTAGAAGGTCTGGACTCCCCGACTTAAACTCATAGGCGACCTCAAGATGCCGATGAGTTGAAGACAATAGGGGGCGTGATGTGATGACATCATTTATACTATGCCTACTCTTCCTTGAAGACCCCGCAACAGAGACAGCAGGCTTGACAGGGGATGTGAGAACTAGCAATTTTTTAATATTTGTTTGGTAGAAGAGGGACATCTGCAGTTGCAGGGCATGCGACCACGACTGGGCCCAGAGCGGTGGTGGGTTCATGGTCAGCTGGAAATGGTTGTGGCTTTGGACCACCATGATAGCTGTTGGGGAAAGCCTGGTTCCCCAACCCCTATACATCTTTTTAAAGTAAATTGAACTGGCAATTTCACGGTGGGGTTAGCTGGAGAGCAACATCAATCTGTGGAAGTAGCTGGAGGGGGACATTAAACTATCACATCACTAACTCCAGAGATAACTGTATGATTATTCGGAGGGGGACATTAAACTGTGGGTGCACTTGGAGGGGGACATTATGCTGTAGGGGCATTACAGTTTGAGGGAAACTGGAGGGAACATTATAATGCGGGGAAATACCATGTTAGCGTGTATTATACTGTGTGGAAGCACACAAAAAAAATGAATGGGCGGGGTCAAAGTGGAAGCGGTATGGTCTAAATTTGCCACAGCACGCAAAATGCATTCTATGCCTCTTTCTGTCCTGAGTCCCTGAGGGGCATTATAATATATATATATATATATATATATATATATATATATATATATATATATATATGGGGCCACTAGGCAAGCAGTATACTGTCTGAGGGCCACTAAGAGTCATTATACTATAAGGGGGCATTGAAGAGGCATTATAATTTGTGTAGCTCAGTAATTTCTAAGTAATGGTAATGATGTGGGTACTTATGCAACTTTTGAATTGGGCCCACCAATGGGTTAAAACGGCCCTAATCTGAATCAGTTAAATGGTAAACTAGGGCACTTGTCTCTACAACAACATTGGGGTTCAGTCAATGGGTATAAACCAAGAATCTGAGTCTCTTAAAAAATGATTGGTCAGAGCCAATGTAAGGAATGAAAAGATACTAATACTATAAGGACATTTTTGAGCTATTTTTTCCAGTTTTGGAGACTTGGACATGAGGTTGTATATGTCTGTTAAATACACTAAACAGGGTCATATATATAATTCTATAACTTATTCAAAGGTACAACCATTTTCTTCCTAAGCTTAAGAACAATTCATAAAGCCACCTCTCACCTCCTGAGTTTATTGTGCCCCAGCCGGTTACCCAGCATTCAGTTTCGCTGGGGAAGATGACGGAGGCCGATGGCAGACAGATGGGCATAATGTACTTGGTGTAGGTGACAGGACTGGAGAGCTTTAGTAGGGCGATGTCCCCTTTGGATTCAATACTTGTATACAAGGGATGTATGATGACGTCACTAACTCCAGAGATGAATGAATGACCATCTGCCACTGATAACTGATATTTTCCCAAGTATATGGTGTAGTCAGATGGATTGACAGAGCTGGGAATGATAAGATTATATAGAATGTAAAGTGACAAAACACAATACAATAATCCCTTATCTATCTTGAGTATAATAGATATATTGCCATATATAACACTTACTATACAAAGCAGTGAGCGGCAGTCAGGACCCACTGGCTGGAGATCAAGGACCCACCACAGATATGAGAGCCCTGATACCGCAGACTGATCTGCCAGGGCCATTCTCCATCCACAGCGTTCGTGCCCCCTACGATCCGGATATTGACCAATGGGGATCCGCACACAGAAATCGCAGGTGAGGAGGTCGTGGTCACTGGAACAACTTACAAAAATATAAAGGTTAAAAAAATCTTAGTGAACAAATGGAGAATAGTGAAATTGTATGAATTACAAAAACTTCTTCTGAATTTTATTTCTTGCAAATGGAAAGGAAAAACCAGAGGAATCAATTCTCTCTCTATGAATATGAGTATGAAAAAATACCAAAATGTATAACTAACACCACTAATATAAAACAGAGGAGAAAGGAGCATTATATAGATGGATGTCTACTGTAAGGGCAAGATGAGTCCTTGCAACTTAAAACATGTATGAACAGGGGTTATCATGGTCCAACTGCAACAAATGCCCCTGGAGAACCCCTTTAAACTGTAAGTGCCCTTAGTTTTTATATTGTGTATGGTAGCTGCTTGGTAATATACTTTTTTAACCTATATTGCTTCCTTTTTCCTTTCTTATGAAAGATACAAAAGAGGTTCTGGTGTTATATGAAAGCCACTTCATATAAGTATCACATACCTAACAGTAGGAAGAATATGCAAATCCGCCTTCCATGATGTAATTAGGAAGACAGTTGCTGCCTCATTGTTGCAAACCAATAGAGGGCGCTCACTTAAGACAGGATTCCAGTGAAATAACCCAATAATGGCTGCTCCCTTTAGCCTCATGCCCGACCTTCCAAGAGGCCTTTGTTTAGCAATGACACTGGGATTAATACCAGGTATAGTCTCTCAATCGAGGACAGCTGTTTCGATCTGGTTGGATCTCATCAGCCCGATGTAGAGAGGACTATAACCTGGTAGGGGTGAGAGGCTTAGACAGGGTTCGGGGGATATTGTCACTCCTTAGGGAGAGACCACCATATAGGTGTGTGGAGACTTAAGCCTTTAGCACTCCACTTTGCAAGGAACTATGGGAAGAATATGCAAATCCGCCTTCCATGATGTAATTAGGAAGACAGTTGCTGCCTCATTGTTGCAAACCAATAGAGGGCGCATTGGGTTATTTCACTGGAATCCTGTCTTAAGACAGGCTTGCACATTCCAGTGAGCGCCCTCTATTGGTTTGCAACAATGAGGCAGCAACTGTCTTCCTAATTACATCATGGAAGGCGGATTTGCATATTCTTCCCATAGTTCCTTGCAAAGTGGAGTGCTAAAGGCTTAAGTCTCCACACACCTATATGGTGGTCTCTCCCTAAGGAGTGACAATATCCCCCGATACCTAACAGTATTATTAATTAGTGATATCTCTGTTTTTATTAAAACTAGCAAAAACTGGGGTGGGTCTATCTTGTACTAAACACTAAGGGCTAGTTCACACGTGGGCAAAGGGGAGGTTTTTGACAGCGGAATTCGCTTCAAAAACCTCTCCTTTAACATGGTGGTCTATGTAGACCACTAGCTTTTTTTTTCCTCCTAGCGTTTTCCGCCTGAAGAAGCGACATGACCTTTCTTCAGGCGGAAAACGCCTGAAGAATTGCATAGAAGTGAATGGGAGGCGAAAACCGCGCGGTAAAAAACCGCGCGGTTTTTTTCACACAAAACCGCGCGGTTTTTTGCAAAAAACCGCGCGGTTTTCGCCTGCAGTTTCTATAGCACATATAGGAAAAAAAAACCCTAGCGAAAACCGCTAGCGAAAACCGCGTCAAAAACCTCGTCAAAAACCGCGTGGAATGCAAAAAACAGCGTCAAAAAAACTCCTCGAGGTTTTTTACCTCGCACAAATAAGCTAGGCGGTTTTCACGTGTGAACTGACCCTAAAAGTGGCAAAAATATTTAATAAAACTCAATATTTTATTGGATTCCTTTTAAAAAAAACCATATATATAACCACAAACACACAAGGTTACTCCTTTAAGATTTGTATCACCAGCTCACATACTCAGTTGGTCTGGGAAACCCGGAGTAAACACTTCATTCCAGAGTGACCTAGATCTAGTCACCTGGAATACAGATACAGCAACACTAGATTGCAAGCCTAAAACTATTTGAGCATTAGTTATAAACTGGATTGAGCCACAATTTAGCTCACTAGCATTCGAGCTGAGATGTGAGTGTGGTGGGGAGGGTCCTTGCTACCATATCAGGTTGCAGAGCTAGTGAAAATACACTCCCCCACCCTTTCAGTCTATTAACTCACTAATCCAGTCACACTAAAGGGTTACTTAGGGAAAATACCAAGATCCTAATGATATCAGAGGATATAGCATCTACAATGTCCCTAGATTATTGATATTGATGCTCAAAGGGTCACAGCAGCTATAAAGCTCTCAGCTACCTGCTATGTCCTGCTCAACATTCCATATGGTCGGGGGTCAGATAGAGACACATTGTTGCTTCAGCGTCTCTCCTCTGTATGATAGAGCTAGTCAGTTGACCTATTCTGACATACAGCCTTAGCTAGATATATTGCAGCTCAGCTCGGCCAGTGCGTCTGTTGTTACTGATCTAGCCCTAGAAATTCCTCTCTACGCGTTTCATCTAGTGCAGCCTTCACACTAGACTCATCAGGAGAGTAATAATTTTGACTAATCACCCCACGGTCAGAGGTGCGGTTACAACCGCAGTTCTCAGCGCCCTGATGGTGGACGCTGATGCTTTGATGTTAAGCCAGCGAGCGCTGCAGACAGGGCTCTATATATATGTCTATAGCTTCTGCCGTCAGCCAATTCCGGGCTCTTGGCAGTGGAGGCGTTCCAGCAGACCCCGCCTCCACGTCCTGATTGATTGAGCTTCCGTCACAGACTGTAACCGCCTTCTAACATCATACACAGATGGGCTAAGTAAATAAATCTGGATGTTGTCAGATTACAGCCGTGGATTCTAAATGTCATTACTGACCATTTGTATCATATCCCTATCAAACCAGACCACCTTAAAAAAGGAGTTGTCTGTATATACACTGTGGTATGTGTAGAGCCATATATGGTTGATCCTACCATTATGTTAGCGTAATTTGGGGCCGCCAAATCTCCGCCAAATAGAGGGGATCACTTTTCCACCAGGCACTTATGTAGCGAGTCTGGATGTAGAGCAATTATACAGCTCGATACCTCATGATCTTGGTTGCGAGGCAGTGCGACATTTTTTGAGAAAGAGGGGCAACTTTCTGGCTAATCACAGTTTTTTCACTATGGAACTTCTAGAGTTCCTCCTGACCAGGAACTACTTTGTTTTTAATGGGCGCTTCTTCCACCAGCTGAGGGGGACCGCTATGGGGAGCCCCGCGGCCCCAACTTACGCTAACTTGTACCTCGGCTGGTGGGAGGAGCGCCTAGTTTTCTGTGAGGAGATGGAGGTTTGGACATCGTCGGTGTTACTATGGGTTAGGTACATCGACGATGTCCTCCTCTTCTGGGGCAGTACGGAGGCTGAGTTTTGGGCCTTTGTGGACTCGCTCAATGAGAATTCCATCAATTTACGGTTCACAGTGGATATCCAAGAGAGGGAGATTTCCTTTCTGGATCTGTCCATCAAGATAGAACAAGATGGGTCAGTGGGAACCACTGTTTTCCGCAAGAAGACCGCAACAAACAACATATTGCGGTATGATAGTTTTCATCCTAAGTCTCTCAGGAATGGAATCCCAAAGGGACAATTCCTGCGTATACGCAGGAATTGCTCCGGGTTCCAAGACTATCAAGAAAAAGCGGACGATTTAGAGCGGAGATTCATTAATTGGGGCTATCCTCACTCCGTAATTAAGAAAGCTAGGAATCATGCCCTGTCTCAAAACAGAGGGGAACTACTAGCACCTAAAATGAAAGACAAGGACGAAACGTTGATTCGTTTAATCGCCACGTATGATGACAAATTCAGGGACATCAAACACATGTTAGATCCATTGTAGAAAATTTTACGGCTAGATCCGGACATTAAGGGCTCAGTAACTCCATATCCCTCGGTGACTTATCGTAGAGGGAAAAATTTGAAGGACTTACTCACACATAGTCATTTGGGACCAGCAAAAAGAGAAACAAACTGGCTGGAAAACAGGATCCCAGATGGGACCTTTAAATGTGGACAATGTAAAGCGTGCCCATTTGTTAAAAAGAGTACATCTTTTGTGAGTGTAGTAACTGGAGAGACATTTCAAAACCAGGGCTTCATCAATTGCAAGTCCACAGGTATAGTGTATATTGCAACCTGCACTTGTCCCTTGAGCTATGTGGGCAAAACCACAAGAGAATTCAGAAGAAGGATTCTCGAGCATATAGGTAATATCAATAGAGTGGAAGATCAGCCCATAAGCAGACACATATGGGAATGTCACAGCGGTAATCCCAACAGCATCACATTTCAAGGAATTGAAGCTGTTAAATTGGACATTAGGGGAGGTGATGTTGATCGTGTTCTTCTACAACGTGAAGCACGATGGACCTATCGGCTTAAAACTATTAAGCCGTTGGGATTGAATGATGCCATATCATTCACCTCTTTTTTATAATACATCTTTTGTCCAAATGATGTGTCCCGCCGTAATGGTCTCCCATAAGCCTGCGGACTATGAAAGCCCGGTTTATTCGATTTTGGCTCTTAGTGTCCTAGGATAGCCAGTTAGGCAGCTATAACACTCTGCATTATTCCCCATATGTCCGAACAAACCTGGAAGCGAGGGGAAGTTTTTCAGAATTTGGGACTTACCCTGGTCATCTAATGATACATTTCTTTTTCCTCAATTGGGTGGATTAATATACTGATCAATGAGAATTTAGATTTATATCTATCCCCAATCATATTTAACAACCTGTACGTTTGGCACAACACCTAAACCACAGGATAGCTGTGAAAGCAGCACTGTGGGTATGAGGGAAGGACTATTTTGATTTATAAGGGGAGGGATCAGATGTTCTACACATTGACCCATCACTCCCAAGAGATGGTCCACTATAAGTTGGTGGTTACAACTGTGCTTAATGAGACAGCTGTTTAATAGACAAAATAAATTGGTTGTGTTCAATGGTTGTTTGCAGCGTAAAAAAGAAATGCTGGTTAGCAATGTGTAGCTCAGATGTGCTTTGGTACACTATATGATTAAGATTGTCCATTGTATAATCTGGGGACATTATGCATTAAAAAACGCGGTATCATGTTCACATTGTTGCGTTTTGTTTTTTTTTTGTTTTGTTTTGTTTGTTTTTTTTTTGTTTTGTTTTGGGTTTTTTTGTTTTTTTTTCCATCTAGACAACGCAAAAGTATATCTGCAATTTGTGAGATGAGACACTAAAATTGCAGCTGTGGAATACTGATACCGAAGGGTTAAAACATTGGGCTATACACATAATGGTAGGATCAACCATATATGGCTCTACACATACCACAGTGTATATACAGACAACTCCTTTTTTTTAAGGTGGTCTGGTTTGATAGGGATATGATACAAATGGTCAGTAATGACATTTAGAATCCACGGCTGTAATCTGACAACATCCAGATTTATTTACTTAGCCCATCTGTGTATGATGTTAGAAGGCGGTTACAGTCTGTGACGGAAGCTCAATCAATCAGGACGTGGAGGCGGGGTCTGCTGGAACGCCTCCACTGCCAAGAGCCCGGAATTGGCTGACGGCAGAAGCTATAGACATATATATAGAGCCCTGTCTGCAGCGCTCGCTGGCTTAACATCAAAGCATCAGCGTCCACCATCAGGGCGCTGAGAACTGCGGTTGTAACCGCACCTCTGACCGTGGGGTGATTAGTCAAAATTATTACTCTCCTGATGAGTCTAGTGTGAAGGCTGCACTAGATGAAACGCGTAGAGAGGAATTTCTAGGGCTAGATCAGTAACAACAGACGCACTGGCCGAGCTGAGCTGCAATATATCTAGCTAAGGCTGTATGTCAGAATAGGTCAACTGACTAGCTCTATCATACAGAGGAGAGACGCTGAAGCAACAATGTGTCTCTATCTGACCCCCGACCATATGGAATGTTGAGCAGGACATAGCAGGTAGCTGAGAGCTTTATAGCTGCTGTGACCCTTTGAGCATCAATATCAATAATCTAGGGACATTGTAGATGCTATATCCTCTGATATCATTAGGATCTTGGTATTTTCCCTAAGTAACCCTTTAGTGTGACTGGATTAGTGAGTTAATAGACTGAAAGGGTGGGGGAGTGTATTTTCACTAGCTCTGCAACCTGATATGGTAGCAAGGACCCTCCCCACCACACTCACATCTCAGCTCGAATGCTAGTGAGCTAAATTGTGGCTCAATCCAGTTTATAACTAATGCTCAAATAGTTTTAGGCTTGCAATCTAGTGTTGCTGTATCTGTATTCCAGGTGACTAGATCTAGGTCACTCTGGAATGAAGTGTTTACTCCGGGTTTCCCAGACCAACTGAGTATGTGAGCTGGTGATACAAATCTTAAAGGAGTAACCTTGTGTGTTTGTGGTTATATATATGTTTTTTTTTAAAAGGAATCCAATAAAATATTGAGTTTTATTAAATATTTTTGCCACTTTTAGTTTTTATTAAAACTAGTGCTGAATATTTGGTAGGATATGAAAGCTTTTGACAACTTATCTAGAAGATACAATACTTTGCAGGACCCTCTGTCCATTGACAGCTGCTACAGATGATACAGGCTATACACATTGGGGTAGATTAATAGTCCTGACGGTTTTCTGGTGTGTAAGGCATGTTAAAAGTATCACATTTTTGTGCAAATTGGGTTTATCCGCCATGTTGGTGCTTTCTGTTATCTCCCTATTGATTTTATTACAATGTAATATGGAATACCAAGCGAAGATCACTCCGTACAGAGAACTAATGATTATGACTATGAAGTCTTCCTTCTTTCTCTTCCATTTCCTTAGCTGCTATGGACTTCTAGTATATCTTCTCTTCTCAGCAGATGTGTGTCTACGTCTGTAATATATTACTGTGTATTATCCTGTATCTGTATTATCATGCTGCTGTAACACGCTGAAATTTCCCCACTGTGGGACTATTAAAGGATGGGTGCTGGGTGCTGATGCCAGCTGGGTGCTGATGCCAGCCCCGACTATATCTATAAAACATAGTGTATGACACTGTCAGGGCTCCAAGGACTATATCTATAAAACATAGTGTATGACACTGTCAGGGCTCCAAGGACTATATCTATAAAACATAGTGTATGACACTGTCAGGACTCCTAGTACTTTCTATATTAAAAAAAAAATAGTGACTGATACGGTAAGGACTCCTAGGACTCTACATAAAAAATAGTGTATGACACTGTCAAGATTCCTAGGATTCTCTATATAAAACATAGTGTATGATATGGTAAGGAATCTTTCTCACTTGTACATGATTTTTGACAGAAGCTGAAAAAATAACAAAAATTGGCAGAAAAGGTCAGAAGAAAAAGAGTCTGCTCATGATAAAAATCTTCTCCAGTCTTAGAGACTTTGTAGTGTCTTCTCCTTACCTGTAGATGTAAAGTTCTCAAGATCTGCCCCACATTCAGGGGAAGGTGGAGGAATATTTACAAGGTTGGTGAAGGTCACATCTGGCACCAACATCTGGATCCATGATGTGTAGGCCGGTACCAGGGTGTACACCCCAGGGCGATACGATTCAGCACAGCCATAACCCCAACTTACAACTCCAGCTTGGTACCAGGCACCCTGTACTTTACACACTAGGGGTCCCCCGGAGTCTCCCTGGAAGACAACAATGGTATACAATATCTTCAGAACAGAACAAACAGATCAGTGAATCAGAGTCAGTGGAAATCATGCAAATAGATGTGATAAAACCATCCTGATCTGGCAGGTGGACCAAAGGAAAGCAAAGTTGAAGGTTCTGTACTAAAGGTGAAATTTCTATGACATTCTGCCGGAACCATCTACATACAGTAGCCATTGACTTGGTGGTCCTGTCCAGACACTTTCCTCCATTTGCTGTAATAGGTGGGCTTCCCGTAATAATGGACTATACATATTCTGTGCTCCACACGTGACTTTTGTAGACACTTTTTTGTATCTTGTCCAACAAGGTGATGTGGTCTTTCAAGATAGGGTTGAGCTAAAATTTTGGCACATTCAAACTCAGCAAATAAATAGGTGGTAATACTATAAAGATGGATCAGATTTACAACTCAGCTCCAGTTACTGTGATAAATCGGCATAGACTTTCTAGTTTAAGGTCACAGTCTATTACATAGTCCATTTTCTCAATTATTATTGCGTATCACAGGAACCTACAGGCGACTCCAATAAAAGGTGGTGGCCTCATTCATTCTGGCATGATAGGAATGTTTTTTACTTACCTGGCAGGAGTCCTTGAATCCATCTTTGTAACCAGAACATATCATGTCTTCCAGTATGATGGGTGTGCTGCTGTCGGTGTCAGAGTACATATGGTAGTAGTTATCACATGTTACTCGGTCTATGATTGGAGTCATCACCTTCTGGAGCGTTTTTGGATATGGTAAGTTCACTGGGAAATGTAAGGGAATTAATAGATCTGAATTATTTATGAGGAATCCTGGAACATTCATCCCCCCAATAAGGATATGACAATATTGTAGTTCGATGCGCTTAACCCCTTGGTGATCAGCTGCTTACACGCATTCCTATGGCAGCGAGGTATTCACTCATCTCTAATACTTAATGGGGGAATTTATAATGAGGAAAATATTTAAAGCCAGTTGTGCTGGATATTTTTGGTGTAAATTGCACTAAATGCATTAAATGTTGTGCAATGTTTGATAGATTTGTTGCAACGATCAGCAAGCCCCAGTTCAAATCTGTGTTTGGGGAGTCCGCTTGGGGAACGGAATACAAACGCATTAAAAAGGGGTTAGCTAAGAAACCACACGGACCCATAGACTATAATGGGGTCCTTATATTTTCCGCAAGGTGTCCGCACAAATCATGCAGAGAGAAAAGTCCTGCAAGCAGCCATCAGACATCTCCTCTTATGGATTTTACACTGACTGCCACAAAGAAACCTGAAAAGTAAGAGTATACATGCCGGCTACAGAAGACAAACATTCAATAACATAACATATGAGCAGTTTGTAAGGAATAGAGCCCCCTTTTGCAATGTGTTACAGGGTTCAAATACACTCAATGCCCCCCTATACACCATCAGAGGGTATTTTATTAAACTTTGCAAGAGACAGTATTGCAATGTATTATGTTAGTGATTGTTCCTCCTAGCGTTCAAGTCCTATTCTGGTCTAAGTAAAAATGTAAGGAAAAAAAAAAAGAGCATAAAATATTGTATAGTATTGAAAAAAAAAAAAAAAAAAAAAAAGTCAATTTCCCATTCAAATTTGTTTTAGTCCAGAAAAAAAAGTGGCATATTTGGTACTGATGTGCCTGTAATAACCCATTCTATAAAAATGACCCATTATTTATCTTGCTTAGTAGAAGCAATGAAAATAAAATAAAGGGCATATTTGACAAGACAAAATTGTTGAAAAAAAATTAATAAAAAGTATGGACACTCAAAATAGTACCCGGAAAATAAAGCTATCCCACAAAACTTGAGTCCTTGTCTGCTCCACCAATGGGAAAAGAAAAGTAAAATCTGTCTCTCAGTGACACTGAAATAAATTAGTTTTTGCTTGGACTTTATAGTGAATAAATGGTACAACACAAAAAACCCAAAAATCTAAATATAGTATGGTCATAATTGTACTAGAATTGTAGAAGAATTAAGTTTTGCTACATAATGTACTGACAAAAATTAAAACAAAATTTTCTAAAAGAAGATGGAAATATTGTTGTTTTTCATTTTACTCAGAAAAAGTTGATACAATCTGATCAATATGTTTCTTAAAATAGAAAACAGAAAAATCCAACACATCCTGCAAAACATAAGCCCTCTTACGATAAAATAGGGCCATGCCCTTAAGTGTCTTTATTTTCACTGTATTAAATTTTGCACCTATATAATCATTTGGGTCATAAACTCCAGGAAAATTGATAAAACTGCCCCTCACCTCCTGAGTTTATTGAGCCCCAGCCGGTTACCCAGCATTCCATGCCACAGGAGAAGGAGACGGAGGCCGATGGTAGACAGATGGGCATGATATACTTGGTGTAGGTGACAGGACTGAAGAGCTTCACCAGAGCGATGTCCCCTTTGGATTCAATACTTGTATACAAGGGATGTACAATGATGTCACTAACATTCGAGATGACGGTATGATTATCTGGAACTGATAACTGGTACGTCCCCAGGTATACGGTGTAGTAAGGGGGATAGACAGAGCTGGGAATGATAAGATGTGATGATCATATACAATGTAAAGTGACACAATATAATACAATATTCTCTTATCTATATCATGTATAAAAGATGTATTGCCATATATAACACTTACTATACAAAGCAGTGAGCGGCAGTCAGGACCCACTGGCTGGAGATCAAGGACCCACCACAGATATGAGAACCCTGGTACCGCAGACTGATCTGCCAGGGCCATTCTCCATCCGCAGCGTCCGTGCCCCCTACTATCCGGTTATTGACCAATGGAGATCCGCACACAGGTGGGGAGGGGGTCGCTGGAATGACATTCAGGTAATACAGATAATAAAATACCATAATGAACGACTGTAGAAAAGTGAAATTGTATTAATTAAAAAAGAAAAAACTACTACATTGTATTTCTGGTAATAAAAAGGAAATCCATTCTCCCTCTATGGTCTATGGAGCTTGAAATCAGTGACTCAATGTATGGAATGGGTAATCGTCTCATCTCCATCCATTACAGTGAGATAAGGGGTTAATTTATAGAAGAACCAAATGAGTAGGAACAAATACCCTCGTCATCCATCAGGTATGGTATGTGCAGAGGTATTCTCCTCTAGGTGACAAGAACAAGTTATGAGTCTATGAAATGAGACACATCACGGAATGGAAGAGGCCTCAAGCATCTCTTTGGGAGATCTATGTAAAGCATAATGCAACTGCGGGCTGGAGGCCAAAGAGGAATGCCCCAAATGTATAAATAACACTACTAATAAGAAAAGTAGGGAAAGGAGCATTATACATTTCTTAGTAAAATCAGTTGTAAAGTAACGTTTAAGAGATCCCACCAGTGTATAATAGACGGATTGGGACCCTATCCCACTATTGTGAACCCGATTTCCTACCACACTACCTTATACAGTTGTAAAGTAAGGGCAGATCAACTTTTCCAGACCTATCTGTGACATATTTTTTGCACCTATCAAAATAAATTTTGTATAAAGAGTTTATTTCTATTTCTTTTGATGTTTTTTAGTACAAGTCCTGGTGTCCTAGCAGCGTCTTCTCCTCACCTGGTGATGTAGAGTTCTTAACACCTGTGCCACAGACAAGAGAAGGTGGAGGAATATTGACAAGGTCAGTGAAGGTCACTTCTGGCACGTAGCTCTGGATCCATGATGTATAGGCTGTAACCCGGGTGTACACAAAAGGGCGATACACTAGAGCACAACCAATTCCCCAACTAACAAGTCCAACTTGGTACCAGGCACCCTGTACCTTACACACTAGTGGTCCTCCTCCGTCTCCCTGGAAGACATTAACGATTCAATGGAAATTCACACAAACTGAGCAATATTTTCAGAACAGAATTGATCGATTTGTAAGATAGTGGAAAATATTGCAAAATAAGTCCTAAAAACATCAGCCTGATCTAGTAGATCCAAAAAGAGAAAAAGACATGGCCCGCACATCCCAGTCTTATACGTTGATCTAGTGCTTCTCAGCAAATTCTACAATACTGAACATGAGGTTCTTAGTATACATATTGATCAAGGTGTATAAGCCCACTAGCCACTTCATGGTAACCTCTTTATAGTGGGTCCCTACTCTACTGAGTGTCTATATGGTGTCTGCTGCTCCTGTGGTGCTGTACCTGTGCAACCCAGAATCTGGGGGCTTGGTCTGGTGGCAAGGGTGTTGCCTGACCACTGGGTCACTCCTCCTGTGGGCGCCGTGTTGTGGTTGTGTGTACCCAGTAGGGACCCACTATAAAGAGGTTGCCGTGAAGTGGCTAGTTGGCTTATACACCTTGATCAATATTTATACAAAGAACCTCATGTTCAGTATTGTAGAATTTGCTTAGAAGCACTAGATCAATGTATAAGACTGGGATGTGAGGGCCACGTCTTTTGTGGATACTAATCTAGTAGATAAACCAAAAGCAAAACTTAATATTCTGTATATACTCGAGTATAAGCCGACCCGAATATAAGCCGAGGCCCCTAATTTTATCACAAAAAACTGGGAAAACTTATTGACTCGAATATAAGCCTAGGGGGGAAATGCAGCAGCTACTGGAAAATTTCAAAAATGAAAATGGTCTGAGTTTTTGGGTGCAGTAGTTGCTGGGGAAGGGGAGGGGGTGTTTTGATTGTCTGTCTGCCCCTTCCCTAAGCTTGAGGACTGGGTTTTTTTTCCCCCTCTTGTAATTCAGCCTTTTTTTTTTTTTTGGTTAACTCGAGTATAAGCCGAGGGGGGCTTTTTCAACTATGCTGAAAAATTTGGCTTATACTCGAGTACATACAATTTTAGCAAATCTGCTTTTATTGAATATTTCAAGGTATAAGCAGAAAAGTACAGACAAATATATGATATATAAACCTTATCCAGCAGAATAAAATACAAAAATACCAATAAGAAACAGATGGTGTATAATGAGGTATTGTTTGTGTATACAGTATAATGTAGCATCATGTAGTATTCTTTATTTGTCCATAGATATGGCAGTATAGTAATGTAGCCTATTTCAGAGACCCGTCATAGGGGTGCACATGTTCTTCTCTGTCAGAGAGGTACAATTTGTAAAATACATAATGCAAATAATGTACAGCAATGAGTGCCCGTCTTACTACCTATGGAAGAACGCACAACACATGGGAACGCATTTCTCAATTTACAATACGAGTTCATCTCCAGCATTTTCCACCACATATATCTGCTCCATAGACATGCTTGTACTTACCTGGCAGGAGCCCTGACCTCCAGCTAAGTATCCGGAACATATCATGTCATCTTGGATGATAGTTGTGCTACTGTTGATAGTGGAGTACATATGGTAGTAGTCATCACATGTTGCTCTGTCAATGAGCGGAGCCATCACCTTCTGGAGAGTCTTGGGGTACGGTAAACCGACTAGTACGACAATGGATTCAAATTAGAAAAGACGAAAACTCAAAGACCTTAATAAGAAGATAATGACATTGGAGCTCAGGCAAGGCCTTCAGAACAGCAATAATACTCTATAATATAGAACCATATAGGGGAGGATATCACTGTATCATGTCTTCTAAGAAGCCCTAATGTGTCTTATAAGGAAGAGATGGTATCGTGACTTATTAGATCAGTAGTAAGGTTCCTTCACAACGCCTCACTCTTCTCACTAACTGGGCCATCCCAGGATCAAAAACTGGAGCAATGAAGTAATACCTTATTATCAACCCAAATGTTCTTGTGACTATGGTGCTATGTCCTTAGTATATAGGATTCTGAAGTCACCTATTCCAGCCTTCATCCATATCTACCTCCTGTTATAGCCTTCACCAGATACCCCTTTAATGCCATGTGCCAGTCAATGATGGGCTTAGTAGACCAAGTGCCAGACACGAATATTTGTCAAACCTTAAAGTTTAGATCTTTATAATCATATAACTTCTATTTTATTACCTCCTGCGAATACATTTCCCCAGCCGGTTACCCAGCATTCCATGCCACAGGGGAAGGTGACGGAGGCCGATGGCAGACAGATGGGCATGATGTACTTGGTGTAGTTGACAGGATTGGAGAGCTTCACCAGAGCGATGTCTCCTTTGGTTGTAACACCGGCATACATTGTGTTTACGATGATGCGACTAACATTAGAGATGACGGTATGATTATCCATCACTGATAATTGATATCTTCCCAGGTATACGGTGTAGTCAGATGGATTGTTAGAGCTGGGAATAAAATAATAGGATACAATGATCATATAGGACCTAAACTGATAGAAAACAAAAGTGTACAACGGGGCAGATTTACTCAAAGGGAGTCTCTTGTATCCAAAATGACTCCCAATCCAATAATAATGCCATGTGGGGTCTCCAATAGGGGCAGACACAAACTGATGAAGCAATGCAATTGTTTTTTTTTTATTTCAGTTTCCATAAAAGAGTCAAGTTCTGCAACTTTCGAGGACCAGTCCAATTTTTGTTGGATCTATAGCACCCATTGGGCCATTTATCAAGCCTTTTGCGTCTATTTTCTTCTAAATCCTCTTCTTTTTGTACGTTTTTTTGCTATATGTACAAGATGTATTTTTTGTTGAAGGCTGTTACACAAGGCTCCTCACTTTGCCTATCTGTACTTAGGAAATGCTCTGTTTTGAAATAAAAAAGTGAAATAAAGGTGCAAATGACCTCCCATACAAAGGCAACAAAAACAATGGACGTGTCTGACAGCATGGGAATCACAGTTTGCATTAGGTGAATTTTATTCTAAAATTTATGACACTATTAAGTTGTTGGTTTTTTAGGAAATTAGTTCAATGGAGAGCCAACGCAATAAAAAAAGTATGTAATAAAAAAAGACACAAAAATATGCATAAAAATAACCATCATAGCGAACTACATATGGAATAGAAACAGCCTGACTTGTCATATGATCATCGGGATTCAATAGTCGGTGGCCTATGAAGGTCATGGACCTCTCTGTGTTACTGATGGAAGCCGTGGCACCTCCAGACTACTTTATAAAATTGCATACAGATATCTTCACCAAGGTGGAGACTCTATACAGAGGTATCATTACGGACATCATATCTATGATCGCAATGTAAGATATTTTTTGTATTTCAATGTATAGTTATTCCTTCATCTAGGGAAAAAAAAAACTTTTTGAAAACAAAAAGGACTCAAATTCCAATGGGGATATCATGGAAGACCTTAATTTTGAATAGAAAGATAGATAGGTATGAGATAGACAGATAGATAGATAGATAGATTGATAGATATGAGATAGATAGATAGATAGATAGATAGATAGATAGATAGATAGATAGATAGATATGAGGTAGATAGATAGATAGATAGATAGATAGATAGGAGATATGAGATAGGTAGGTAGATAGATAGATAGATAGATAGATAGATAGATAGATAGGAGATATGAGATAGGCAGATAGATAGATAGATAGATAGGAAATAGATAGATAGATAGATTGATTGATTGATTGATAGATATGAGGTAGATAGATAGATAGATAGATAGATAGATAGATAGATAGGAGATATGAGATAGGTAGATAGATAGATAGATAGATAGATAGATAGATAGATAGATTGATAGATAGATATGAGATAGATAGATAGATAGATAGATAGATAGATAGATAGATAGATAGATAGGAGATATGAGATAGATAGATAGATAGATAGATAGATAGATAGATAGATAGATAGGAGATATGAGATAGATAGATAGATAGATAGATAGATAGATAGATAGATAGATAGATATGAGGTAGATAGATAGATAGATAGATAGATAGATAGATATGATAGATAGATGATAGATAGATAGATATTAGATAGATATGATAGATAGATAGATAGATAGATAGATAGATAGATAGATAGATAGATAGATAGATAGATATGATAGATAGATGATAGATAGATAGATAGATAGATAGATAGATAGATAGATAGATAGATAGATAGATAGATAGGAGATATGAGATAGATAGATAGATAGATAGATAGATAGATAGATAGATAGATGATAGATAGATAGGAGATATGAGATAGATAGATAGATAGATAGATAGATAGATAGATAGATAATTAGATAGATAGATAGATAGATAGATAGATACGATAGATACGATGTAGATAGATAGATAGATAGATAGATAGGAGATAGATAGATAGATAGGAGATATGAGATAGATAGATAGATAGATAATTAGATAGATAGATACGATAGATACGATAGATACGATGTAGATAGATAGATAGATAGATAGATAGATAGATAGATAGATAGATAGATTGCTATTTCCATTAAAATTATATTTCCATCAATTTTTTTCATGGTACTAGTGGACTGGGCTGTATAGCTCTTGCCATTGTTGGCCCCCTATCCGTTGTCTTTAGCCCACTGCTCTGATATTGATGACCTTTGCTAAGGATACCTCATAAACACTGATAAAAACACAAGATAATTCTCCTTCTACGCTTTTCCCATCATGTCTGACTCTCACTCTATAGTATAATAATCTCTATACTCACTATGTTAAGCAGCCAGCTGCGGACATCACCCACTGGCTGGAGATCAGGGTCCCTCCACAGATATGAGATCCCCGATACTGCAGGCTGACCTGCCAGGGCCATTCTCCATCCACAGCGTCTGTGCCCCCGACTATCCTGCTGGAGATTACTGGCGATCCGCACACCCGGGGCGAGGAGGTTGTGTCCATGGAAGAAGAAGGAGGAACTGTAATATCCAAAAGAAGGAACAATTCTTATTAAGTGTCATGGCCTCATTATTCCTGTATCTCTCCTTATATACAGTAAATGTCCAGATACTAAATACATTGTCTAAAATGTTTATATTACATATTAAAAAAATATATTACCAATGAAGAACATTATCCATATTGCTAGAAGCATTGCCTTGTGTTTGCTCCACGGTAGGGATCTCATGGCCTTGGTGTAGAGGGAGAGCCTCACTGACGACCCATAGGTATAGATAAATATTTATGACCACTCCTCCGTGTTCAGCAAAGAGACTCCCTAAAATACAGTGCACACTAATCCAGAAAGACAAGTTTGGTTTTTTTTACTCATATTAATACAAAAATATGTCATAAGAATACATTTTTTATGACACTTTACTAACCTTAGGCAAAGATGGGGGAGGGGCACCAATGGGGTATGTACCACACGTACTGAGCCTTTATGCCTTGCTCAGCGTATTAAGAAACAATGAAGCGTAGAAAATGAATTTTTGCTCTAGTTAAAAGAATACTTAACAATTTTTGGAATTTATCTATTACGTCACCTGCAGGACACGTCTAATTCATGTTCTCTACCCGCTGTGGTCCTAATTCTGGATGTTACATATATTAAATCCTTACCATCCTATGGCCCGATTTAGATTGTTGCTTTTTGGATGCAATGTTACATTGCCCCTACAAAATGGCGTTACTTCTTGGGGAATTTCAATTTATTGGCACCTCCAGGGCTCTGCAAAAACAACATGGTGCCCAGGAAATCCCTTCAAATCTGTACACCAAAAGCTAAAAAGCGCAGTGCTCCTTCACTTCTGAGCCCTGTTGTGTGCCCAAGCAGCAGTTTACACCCACATATATAACTTCTTTCTACCCGAGAAAGCCCACTAAATAATGTTATGAGTGCATGTTGCTGATGACACAAAATGGGTGCAACATATTGGGCTCTGAAATGGCCTATTTCTTTCAAAATTAAAATTTTCGCTTTGTACATTATTTTTCAGAAAGCATTCTTAGGCTCAAAATCAAATACCCCTTCATAAATTCCTTGAAGGGTGTAGTTTCTAAAGCGGGGTCACTTTTGAGGGGTTTCTATTGTATTGGTTCTTTAGGGGATCTTCAAATGAAACATGGCACCCGAAAACTATTCCAGCAAAATTTGCCCTCCAAAAGCCAAATAGCGCTCTTTCCATTCTGAGCCCCACCATGTCCCCATCCAGCAGATTACAACCACATATGGGATATTGCCGTGTTCATGAGCAATTGTATATCAAACTGTGGGGGCTTTTTCTCCTTTAACCCCTTGTGAAAATAAAAATTTGGTAAAAAATTACATTCTATTAATTTTTCATTTACAAATTCCAATGTTAATAAAATTTGTGAAAAGGTTTTTGTGTCAAAATGATCGCTATACCTCTTGATAAATTCTGTGAAGGGTGTAGTTTCCAAAATGGTGCCCAAAAACTATTCCAGCAAAATCTGCTTTTCTAACACCCAGTGTCGCTCCTTCCCTTCCATTCACTGCCGTGTCCCCAAAGATCAGTTTACACCCACATGTGGGGTATTTCTGTGCTCGGGAGAAATTGCATAGCAAACTGTGAGATGCAATTTATCCTTTAACCCTTTGTGTATGTGTTAATTTTAGGCCTAAATGAACGTGTTGAAAAAAAATGAAATGTCTAAATTTCACCTCCATATTGTTTAAAATTCTGTGAAATGCTTAAAGGGTTAACAAACTTCCCAAATGCTGTTTTAAATTATTTTAGGGGTGTGGTTTTGAAAATGGAGTGACTTGGGGGAGTTTCTAATATATAGGCCTTTATAATCTCCGGAAGAACTGAAGTAGTCCCTAAAAAATTAGTTTGGGAAATTTTCTTATAAATCTGGAAAATCGCTGTTAAACTTGTAAGCTTTATAATGTCTAAAATACATTAAAGGACAATTAACAGATGATGCCAACATGAAGCAGAGATATGGTAGATAATAGTTATTAATGTATTTGTGTGATATGACTGACTGTTTGAAAAGCAGAGCATTTCATGTTTTGAAAATTGCAATTTTTTCTAAATTCCCATCAAATTTCCTATTTTTTTTTATTAATAAATATAGAAATATTGATCAATATCTAACACTCACATGAAGAACAATATGTCACGAGAAAACAGTCTCAAAATCACTTACTGTATATACTCGAGCTATAAGCTGAATTTTTCAGCACAGTTTTTGTGCTGAAAAGGCCCCCCTCGGCTTATACTCGAGTCAGCAAAAAAAGAACTTTTTTTTTTTAGGGGGGGGGGGGGGGAATCTATGTGTCTGAAAGTGCCCAGTCTACTGAATATAGGGTATCTGCGGTGCTCCTCTTCTGTCGGAAAGGCATTAATAGGAGCACTGCAGATACCCTATATTCAGCAAGGCTGAATTACAAGTGGGGGAAGAAAAAACAGTCCTCAAGCTCAGGGAAGGGGCAGACAGACAACCAAAACATCCCCTCCCCTTCCCCAGCACCTACTGCACCCAAAAACTCCGACCATTTAAATTTTTGAAATTTTCCAGTAGGTGCTGCATTTCCCCCCCTCGGCTTATACTTGAGTCAATAAGTTTTCCCAGTTTTTTGTGGTAAAATTAGGGGCCTCGGCTTATATTCGGGTCGGCTTATACTCGTGTATATACAGTATGTAAGTTAAATCATCTCAAAGGTATTACCGCATAAAGTGACAAATGTCAGATATGAAAAATGAGGCCTGGTTATGAAGGTACTTTTAGGCTCGGTCTTGAAGGGGCTAGCTTTTATTCCATGTCACAACTTGACAAAAGTTAAAAAATCAAGAAGAGTAGATAAAATTCCTTGAAATATAGGAACGATTCCGTTATCCTACGTGTTTCAGGGACGTGGTCCCCTTAATCATGGCATTACTGCAGCAGTCTGGCTTGTACAACACAAAAATTCTCAGTCATTCCTAGCTATGATTTCTATCAGTAATCGGCCTGTAGTTGACTAAATTTTGTTCTGCTTCTCCTACTCCTATGATTCTCTACCTCTGCTGCAAGGTTAGCTGTTGTATTATTGTAGAAAATGGAGTAATTTCTTTGGATCACGCATTGATTAATATAAAATTCATCCCCATGTTTATATTTAATATGTAAATCTGTTTCTGTTTTTGTCCTTCCCATTTGTCAAAGTTGGTAAAGATGTCAGATTTTTATGTTATACTAAAATTAAACACTAAATTCCATGGTAAATATGACAGGTAACACAGAAAGAACTAACACTCCTTGGGGACATCTTGACCTCATGAGGCCTATATTCTTTACACGTAAACCACTCCCTGATAATTCCGCATGTTAAAGATATTATTTTTATAACCGCTGTTTCCCCTTCAGCAACTGCTTACCAGAAGATGGCAAATAACGTGAAGGTATCTGAAGCATCTGACTTTACTGAATACCAAAGAACATGAAACGTGATAGATCTGGACAGATGACGAAGGGTGAAAAATTCAATTATTGTCCCCTTGATATATGAAAATCGACAGCCATTAATGAATGGCGGACATTTTATTTACAGGTGTAGACTATTTTAATTGAATCTGATGGCTGAAACTGTTTATCAGTTATCTATTAATTGGTTGAAACTGTGTCAAACAATAAAGTGCGGCCTCAATTTGTCTCCCCTGCTTTCTGTTTTGTTTTGTTTTTTATTTCCATCTCTATGATGTATGTCATAGGAATACACTGCAGATTGTGCACACAGAACTCACAGTCTTTTTACAAATCTGCAACAAATCACTGTATGGGATTATTTATAGTATCATTTCTCTCTTGTTCCTCTAAAGTGGTTGTGCTGTTATGATCGCTTATCCCCTATCCACAGTGTTTGATTGGTACGGGCCCGATAACCGTTTCCCCCTGTGAATTTTGCATGACCTGTACTCCATTCATTGCTATGGGACTGCCAGGCTTGTAATTAGAGATGAGCGAGTAGTACTCGATCGAGTAGGTATTCGATCTAATATTACGGTATTCGAAATACTCGTACTCGATCGAGTACTACTCGCTGTTCGAATGTAAAAGTTCGATGCGGAACCAGCATTGATTGGCCGAATGCTATACAGTCGGCCAAGCAACGCTGGTTCTTCTCCTACCTTTAGAAGTCTTCTCCGTGCAGCTTCCCTGTGGCGTCTTCTGGCTCTGAATTCACTCTGCCAGGCATCGGGCTTGGGCAGAGCCGACTGCGCATGTCCGCTTGTAGTGCGGGCATGCGCAGTCGGCTCTGCCCAGGCCCGATGCCTGGCAGAGTGAATGAAGAGCCGGAAGACGCCGTGGGGATGCTGCAAGGAGAAGACTTCTTGGAGGATCCATCCCGACCCTCACTCGCGGACTTGGTAAGTATAATTTGATCGAACGTTGCCTACCCCTGAAACGAACATTTTCCCCCCCGTAGACGATAATAGGGTTCGATATTCGATTCAAGTAGTCGAATATTGAGGGGCTACTCGAAACGAATATCGAACCTCGAACATTTTACTGTTCGCTCATCTCTATTTGTAATGTCTTCAGCTCCATAGAAGTGAATGGAGTGCTGGTCACGTAAACGCACTGGAGCTCTATTTACAGGAGAGCGGAAGAAGAACATCATGGAAATAGTTGTCCATTTTCTTAGCAAAAGTGTCTTTAATATTACATTTAATTCAAAGTGGAGCTATTCAGAAACTTAAATGAGATGAAAAACCATAAAATTCAAGGTCAGAAGAATCAGTCATCACTTCTTGACCCAACATCTGGGAGCTTCTATTGGGAGCTTTAGTTGGTGTAACTAAATTTTCCAGGTTAGTAAATTGAAGATCTGGGACGTAGCCTTGTATCCACCCTTGGTAGGCCGTAGTGAGTGTGTAGACTCCGGGGCGGTATGGAAGAGCACAGTCATCACCCCAACTGACAATGCCAGCCTGGTACCATGCACCATTTACTTTACACGTGAGAGGTCCTCCAGAGTCTCCCTGAGTGAAGAAAAGACAACATTGGTGACCAATTTTAATCTCAACATGACGTGAGTTTCATGATATGATTGTTGTCAATTACTGGGGATTTTCTATGTACAAATATTAATTTTTCTTTTGTTCTGGCCAAAAATGTTCCTTTGTTTGCTGCAATAGAAAGGACTAACACATAACAATTTGCTATATGAATATCCTAGATCCCAGTAGAGCACTGGTGATATATGGATATAGTCTTCAGATGCACATTGTTTTATCTCCTATTGTTCCTTGTTCCTGTTACACATAACAGGGGAACCTACAAAAAATTCCTATAGAAAGCATCAGTCTTATTCATCATCACACACTAGAAATGTCTGTACTTTTACCTGGCAGGAGTCCTTGAGTCCATTTGTGTAACCAGCACATATCATGTCTTCCAGGATGATGGTAATGCTACTGCTGGTGGTGGTGCCCACATGGTAGTAGTCATCACATGTTGCTCGGTCAATGATTGGAGTCATCGCCTTCTGGAGAGTTTGTGGGTCTTGTAAATTGACTAGAAAAAAAAGAAGGTATTCAAGGATCTAATTCATTATATTGAAATCCAGAAACAGCTTGAAATGATGTAATGGGAGTTCAGTCAACATATCAAAACCAGGTATCTGGTCCCACAAGAAGTTAACGTACAGTTAGGGCGAGAAATATTTGGACAGTGACACAGTTTTCGCGAGTTGAGCTCTGCATGCCACCACATTGGTTTTGAAATGAAACCTCTACAACAGAATTCAAGTGCAGATTGTAACGTTTAATTTGAAGGGCTGAACAAAAATATCTGATAGAAAATGTAGGAATTGTAGACATTTCTTTACAAACACGGAGCTCAAAAGTAATTGGACAAATAAACATAACCCAAACAAAATATTTTTATTTTCAATATTTTGTTGCGAATCCTTTGGAGGCAATCACTGCCTTAAGTCTGGAACCCATGGACATCACCAAACGCTGGGTTTCCTCCTTCTTAATGCTTTGCCAGGCCTTTACAGCCGCAACCTTCAGGTCTTGCTTGTTTGTGGGTCTTTCCGCCTTAAGTCTGGATTTGAGCAAGTGAAATGCATGCTCAATTGGGTTAAGATCTGGTGATTGACTCGGCCATTGCAGAATGTTCCACTTTTTTGCACTCATGAACTCCTGGGTAGCTTTGGCTGTATGCTTGGGGTCATTGTCCATCTGTACTATGAAGCGCCATCCGATCAACTTGGCAGCATTTGGCTGAATCTGGGCTGAAAGTATATCCCGGTACACTTCAGAATTCATCCGGCTACTCTTGTCTGCTGTTATGTCATCAATAAACACAAGTGACCCAGTGCCATTGAAAGCCATGCATGCCCATGCCATCACGTTGCCTCCACCATGTTTTACAGAGGATGTGGTGTGCCTTGGATCATGTGCCGTTCCCTTTCTTCTCCAAACTTTTTTCTTCCCATCATTCTGGTACAGGTTGATCTTTGTCTCATCTGTCCATAGAATACTTTTCCAGAACTGAGCTGGCTTCTTGAGGTGTTTTTCAGCAAATTTAACTCTGGCCTGTCTATTTTTGGAATTGATGAATGGTTTGCATCTAGATGTGAACCCTTTGTATTTACTTTCATGGAGTCTTCTCTTTACTGTTGACTTAGAGACAGATACACCTACTTCACTGAGAGTGTTCTGGACTTCAGTTGATGTTGTGAATGGGTTCTTCTTGACCAAAGAAAGTATGCGGCGATCATCCACCACTGTTGTCATCCGTGGACGCCCAGGCCTTTTTGAGTTCCCAAGCTCACCAGTCAATTCCTTTTTTCTTAGAATGTAGCCGACTGTTGATTTTGCTACTCCAAGCATGTCTGCTATCTCTCTGATGGATTTTTTCTTGTTTTTCAGCCTCAGGATGTTCTGCAACACCTCAATTGAGAGTTCCTTTTACCGCATGTTGTCTGGTCACAGCAACAGCTTCCAAATGCAAAACCACACACCTGGAATCAACCCCAGACCTTTTAACTACTTCATTGATTACAGGTTTACGAGGGAGACGCCTTCAGTGTTAATTGCAGCCCTTAGAGTCCATTGTCCAATTACTTTTGGTCCCTTGAAAAAGAGGAGGCTATGCATTACAGAGCTATGATTCCTAAACCCTTTCTCCGATTTGGATGTGGAAACTCTCATATTGCAGCTGGGAGTGTGCACTTTCAGCCCATATTATATATATAATTGTATTTCTGAACATGTTTTAGTAAACAGCTAAAATAACAAAACTTGTGTCACTGTCCAAATATTTCTGGCCCTAACTGTATGTAACTCAAGAATTTCTCATAAGATGAATATGATGATATGTTTCTCTTCTGTACTCCAGATAAGACCATGTATATACACTGCGTTCCAAATCATTATGCAAATCTGGTTTACGTGTCACAGGTCGGAGGTCACAGGTTTCAAACAGAATGGGAAATAAAAAGGATCTCTGCTGAAAAATGCTGTCAAATACTGCAAAACCTTGGACAAGGTATGAACACATAAGATATTTTACAAAATCGTAAGTGTGATCATCATACTATGAAGAGGTTTGTGGCTTATTCAGAGCACAGATGGGTTCGTGCAGATAAAGGCATAATGAGGAAGGTTTCTTTTAGACAAATTCATTATTATGATTAGAGATGAGCGAACACTAAAATGTTCGAGGTTCGAAATTCGATTCGAACAGCCGCTCACTGTTCGAGTGTTCGAATGGGTTTCGAACCCCATTATAGTCTATGGGGAACATAAACTCGTTAAGGGGGAAACCCAAATTCGTGTCTGGAGGGTCACCAAGTCCACTATGACACCCCAGGAAATGATACCAACACCCTGGAATGACACTGGGACAGCAGGGGAAGCATGTCTGGGGGCATAAAAGTCACTTTATTTCATGGAAATCCCTGTCAGTTTGCGATTTTCGCAAGCTAACTTTTCCCCATAGAAATGCATTGGCCAGTGCTGATTGGCCAGAGTACGGAACTCGACCAATCAGCGCTGGCTCTGCTGGAGGAGGCGGAGTCTAAGATAGCTCCACACCAGTCTCCATTCAGGTCCGACCTTAGACTCCGCCTCCTCCGGCAGAGCCAGCGCTGATTGGCCGAAGGCTGGCCAATGCATTCCTATGCGAATGCAGACTTAGCAGTGCTGAGTCAGTTTTGCTCAACTACACATCTGATGCACACTCGGCACTGCTACATCAGATGTAGCAATCTGATGTAGCAGAGCCGAGGGTGCACTAGAACCCCTGTGCAAACTCAGTTCACGCTAATAGAATGCATTGGCCAGCGCTGATTGGCCAATGCATTCTATTAGCCCGATGAAGTAGAGCTGAATGTGTGTGCTAAGCACACACATTCAGCACTGCTTCATCAAGCCAATACAATGCATTAGCCAGTGCTGATTGGCCAGAGTACGGAATTCGGCCAATCAGCGCTGGCCAATGCATTCTATTAGCCCGATGAAGTAGAGCTGAATGTGTGTGCTAAGCACACACATTCAGCACTGCTTCATCAAGCCAATACAATGCATTAGCCAGTGCTGATTGGCCAGAGTACGGAATTCGGCCAATCAGCGCTGGCTCTGCTGGAGGAGGCGGAGTCTAAGGTCGCTCCACACCAGTCTCCATTCAGGTCCGACCTTAGACTCCGCCTCCTCCGGCAGAGCCAGCGCTGATTGGCCGAAGGCTGGCCAATGCATTCCTATGCGAATGCAGACTTAGCAGTGCTGAGTCAGTTTTGCTCAACTACACATCTGATGCACACTCGGCACTGCTACATCAGATGTAGCAATCTGATGTAGCAGAGCCGAGGGTGCACTAGAACCCCTGTGCAAACTCAGTTCACGCTAATAGAATGCATTGGCCAGCGCTGATTGGCCAATGCATTCTATTAGCCCGATGAAGTAGAGCTGAATGTGTGTGCTAAGCACACACATTCAGCACTGCTTCATCAAGCCAATACAATGCATTAGCCAGTGCTGATTGGCCAGAGTACGGAATTCGGCCAATCAGCGCTGGCCAATGCATTCTATTAGCCCGATGAAGTAGAGCTGAATGTGTGTGCTAAGCACACACATTCAGCTCTACTTCATCGGGCTAATAGAATGCATTGGCCAGCGCTGATTGGCCAGAGTACGGAACTCGACCAATCAGCGCTGGCTCTGCTGGAGGAGGCGGAGTCTAAGGTCGGACCTGAATGGAGACTGGTGTGGAGCGATCTTAGACTCCGCCTCCTCCAGCAGAGCCAGCGCTGATTGGCCGAATTCCGTACTCTGGCCAATCAGCACTGGCTAATGCATTGTATTGGCGTGATGAAGCAGTGCTGAATGTGTGTGCTTAGCACACACATTCAGCTCTACTTCATCGGGCTAATAGAATGCATTGGCCAGCGCTGATTGGCCGAATTCCGTACTCTGGCCAATCAGTGCTGGCCAATGCATTCTATTAGCTTGATGAAGCAGAGTGTGCACAAGGGTTCAAGCGCACCCTCGGCTCTGATGTAGGAGAGCCGAGGGTGCACTTGAACCCTTGTGCACCCTCAGCTCTGCTACATCAGAGCCGAGGGTGCGCTTGAACCCTTGTGCACACTCTGCTTCATCAAGCTAATAGAATGCATTGGCCAGCGCTGATTGGCCAATGTATTCTATTAGCCTGATGAAGTAGAGCTGAATGTGTGTGCTAAGCACACACATTCAGCTCTACTTCATCGGGCTAATAGAATGCATTGGCCAGCGCTGATTGGCCAGAGTACGGAACTCGACCAATCAGCGCTGGCTCTGCTGGAGGAGGCGGAGTCTAAGATCGCTCCACACCAGTCTCCATTCAGGTCCGACCTTAGACTCCGCCTCCTCCAGCAGAGCCAGCGCTGATTGGCCGAATTCCGTACTCTGGCCAATCAGCACTGGCTAATGCATTGTATTGGCTTGATGAAGCAGTGCTGAATGTGTGTGCTTAGCACACACATTCAGCTCTACTTCATCGGGCTAATAGAATGCATTGGCCAATCAGCGCTGGCCAATGCATTCTATTAGCGTGAACTGAGTTTGCACAGGGGTTCTAGTGCACCCTCGGCTCTGCTACATCAGATTGCTACATCTGATGTAGCAGTGCCGAGTGTGCATCAGATGTGTAGTTGAGCAAAACTGACTCAGCACTGCTAAGTCTCTGCATTCGCATAGGAATGCATTGGCCAGCCTTCGGCCAATCAGCGCTGGCTCTGCCGGAGGAGGCGGAGTCTAAGGTCGGACCTGAATGGAGACTGGTGTGGAGCGATCTTAGACTCCGCCTCCTCCAGCAGAGCCAGCGCTGATTGGTCGAGTTCCGTACTCTGGCCAATCAGCGCTGGCCAATGCATTCTATTAGCCCGATGAAGTAGAGCTGAATGTGTGTGCTTAGCACACACATTCAGCTCTACTTCATCAGGCTAATAGAATACATTGGCCAATCAGCGCTGGCCAATGCATTCTATTAGCTTGATGAAGCAGAGTGTGCACAAGGGTTCAAGCGCACCCTCGGCTCTGATGTAGCAGAGCTGAGGGTGCACAAGGGTTCAAGTGCACCCTCGGCTCTCCTACATCAGAGCCGAGGGTGCGCTTGAACCCTTGTGCAGCCTCGGCTCTGCTACATCAGAGCCGAGGGTGCGCTTGAACCCTTGTGCACACTCTGCTTCATCAAGCTAATAGAATGCATTGGCCAGCACTGATTGGCCAGAGTACGGAATTCGGCCAATCAGCGCTGGCCAATGCATCCCTATGGGAAAAAGTTTATCTCACAAAAATCACAATTAAACACCCGATAGAGCCCCAAAAAGTTATTTTTAATAACATTCCCCCCTAAATAAAGGTTATCCCTAGCTATCCCTGCCTGTACAGCTATCCCTGTCTCATAGTCACAAAGTTCACATTCTCATATGACCCGGATTTGAAATCCACTATTCGTCTAAAATGGAGGTCACCTGATTTCGGCAGCCAATGACTTTTTCCAATTTTTTTCAATGCCCCCAGTGTCGTAGTTCCTGTCCCACCTCCCCTGCGCTGTTATTGGTGCAAAAAAGGCGCCAGGGAAGGTGGGAGGGGAATCGAATTTTGGCGCACTTTACCACGTGGTGTTCGATTCGATTCGAACATGGCGAACACCCTGATATCCGATCGAACATGTGTTCGATAGAACACTGTTCGCTCATCTCTAATTATGATAAGAGATCAGCGGCTAAAATACCATTACAAAGAAGCAAACAGGTATTTGAAGTTACTGGTGTTTCTGGAGTCCCACGAACCTCAAGGTGTAGGATCGTCCAGAGGCTTGCAGTTGTGGTCTAATGTGTTTCCTGACCCAAACAACTCTCTTCCACAGCAGTAGATTCTTTGCTGTCTCTTCTGACCAGTCTCTTCTGAACAATTGATGTTGAGTTGGGTCTGATTCTTAATGTTTTTGAATCATTTACCTGTTCTGTAATCTTAGGTGCTGGTAATTTGTGGTTTCTGAGGATGGTCACTAGTGAACTTCTTCTCTGCTGCAGAGGGAACTCTAGGTCCTCCATTTCTGGAGTCTTCATGAGTTGATGCTAGTCTAGTCATAGCTTTGGATGGTTTTCATGACTGCACTTGATGCTTGATGACACCTTTAAAATTCTGGAAATTTTCCAGATTAACTGTTCTCCAAATCTTGGACTGTTATTGTGCTTAATGTAGCTGAGTGATTCTTGCCATAATGAGGAACAGCAATGTTAATAGGTAGATAGTACTAAACACTGTATGGAACTGAGTACCAATCCTACCCCTACACAGTGCAATTTATGAGCTGAAACACATTAAAAAGGTAAGAAATTAATTGAAAACCTTTCCAGGTGACTTCATCATGAAGCTGATTGAGAGAATGTCAAGACGGTGAAAAAAAAAAAGGGGGCTACACTTAAGAATCTAAGATATAAAACATTCTGGATTTTTAAAATGTTTCTTTTTTTAAATAATAATAATTCATAAAGTCACCCCTCACCTCCTGAATTTATTGTGCCCCAGCCGGTTACCCAGCATTCCATGCCGCTGGGGAAGGTGACAGAGGCCGATGGCAGGCAGATGGGCATGATGTACTTGGTATAGTTGACAGGACTGGGGAGCTTCATCAGAGCGATGTCCCCTTTGGATCCAGTACCTGTAAACCAGGGATGTTTGATGATGCGACTAACACCAGAGATGACGGTATGATTATCTGGCTTTGATAACTGGTATGTCCCCAGGTATACGGTGTAGGAAAGTGGAGAGCTAGAGCTGGGAATGATATGATAGAACAAGATAAACATATAGAAAATAAAGTAACTTAACACAACAATATACATTGGGGCATTGGGATGAGACATTGAACTAAATTGCTTATTTTGTGTAATATTAGACAGCATAACTTTAGACAAGACAGTGATACGCTGTACACATTTATCATAGTGACTGATGCTGGATTTACAGATTATTAATCCGGTGTAATACTCATGTTTCTCCAAAAATAAGCCGTACCCTGAAAATAAGCCCTAGCCAGATTTGCCAGGTTTTTTGTAGTAGGCTTGAAATACAAGCCCTCTTCCAACAATAAGCCCTAGTTACTGTAAACTGGGTTTAACCCCTTCCCAACATCTGCCGTGCGATTATGGCGGTTGCCGAGTTTTTAAAGATAGTGGCTGCTCTGTTGCAGAGCGGCCATCATAGCTACTGTACCAGGTCTCCGCTGTAACGTACAGTGAAGACCCAGAGCTAATGCTCATGATCAGAGTGGACTCTGATCGCGGACATTGCTGAGTTTGACTCCCTCCAAAGTATTCCAATTTCACCCTGGGGGTCAATCAAAGAGTGCCAAACTGCCGTTTTTTTTTGCTGTTTGTTCATGGAAAAATTTAAGAAACTTCAAAAAGAAACCCTAGCCCTTTTTTTTTATGAAAAACATAATAGAAGAGGCAACACGGCTGCAAAATAACGTGGCGTATACGATCCATGCTCCCATTGAAATCAATGGAAGCTTTTAGGGCGCTCAAAGTCTCACACGCCGTATACGTGCCAGATCACGCGGCACGTTACTCCGTGTGAATGGACCCATAGATTGTAAAGATTACTTATCCTGTGTAATATTCGACAATGTAACCTTACACTAGGCAGTTTTATACTGTATAAAGTTATCAGAGTAATTGATGCTGGATTATACATTGGGGCAGATTACTAATGCTTAGACAATGTAAGCTTAAAGGGATCCTATCATTAGAATCCCTTTTTTTCTAACTACTTTCTCCTACCTTTAGATGTCTTCTCTTCGCCGCCACTCAGGAGATATTCCTTTTTCTGTCTTTATGCAAAGGAGTTCTCTTGCAGCACTGGGGGCGGGTCCCAGTACTCAAACAGCACTGGGGGCGTCCCAAGTGCTGCAAGAGAACTCTCTAGTGCCGCCTCCATCTTCTACAGGAACCGGCCTCTACGCGTTGTCTTCCAGCCTGGTTTTCAATCGTCTATGCATGCGCAATCGGATCTGCCAGCGGGAAGAGCCGTTTGCACCTGCGTGCGGCCATTTTTTTGTGGCCGCTTACGTGAGTTCTTGTAGTAAGCGGCCACAAAAAAATGGCCATGCGAAGGTCGGCCAGTCACCTCTGTCCAAGGCCTGCTTGGCAGTGCCGATTGCGCATGCGTAAAAGATTGAAAGCCAGCCTGGAAGACGACACGTAGAGTCCAGTTCCTGAGGAAAATGGAGGTGACGCTGGAGAGTTCTCTCACAGCATTGGAGACGCCCCCCCAGTGCTCAAGCAGCACTGCCCCCAGTGTTGCAAGAGAACTCCTTTGCATAAAGACTAGAGATGAGCGAACAGTGTTCTATCGAACACATGTTCGATCGGATATCAGGGTGTTCGCCATGTTCGAATCGAATCGAACACCACGTGGTAAAGTGCGCCAAAATTCGATTCCCCTCCCACCTTCCCTGGCGCCTTTTTTGCACCAATAACAGCGCAGGGGAGGTGGGACAGGAACTACGACACTGGGGGCATTGAAAAAAATTGGAAAAAGTCATTGGCTGCCGAAATCAGGTGACCTCCATTTTAGACGAATAGTGGATTTCAAATCCGGGTCATATGAGAATGTGAACTTTGTGACTATGAGACAGGGATAGCTGTACAGGCAGGGATAGCTAGGGATAACCTTTATTTAGGGGGGAATGTTATTAAAAATAACTTTTTGGGGCTCTATCGGGTGTGTAATTGTGATTTTTGTGAGATAAACTTTTTCCCATAGGGATGCATTGGCCAGCGCTGATTGGCCGAATTCCGTACTCTGGCCAATCAGTGCTGGCCAATGCATTCTATTAGCTTGATGAAGCAGAGTGTGCACAAGGGTTCAAGCGCACCCTCGGCTCTGATGTAGCAGAGCCGAGGCTGCACAAGGGTTCAAGCGCACCCTCGGCTCTGATGTAGGAGAGCCGAGGGTGCACTTGAACCCTTGTGCACCCTCAGCTCTGCTACATCAGAGCCGAGGGTGCGCTTGAACCCTTGTGCACACTCTGCTTCATCAAGCTAATAGAATGCATTGGCCAGCGCTGATTGGCCAATGTATTCTATTAGCCTGATGAAGTAGAGCTGAATGTGTGTGCTAAGCACACACATTCAGCTCTACTTCATCGGGCTAATAGAATGCATTGGCCAGCGCTGATTGGCCAGAGTACGGAACTCGACCAATCAGCGCTGGCTCTGCTGGAGGAGGCGGAGTCTAAGATCGCTCCACACCAGTCTCCATTCAGGTCCGACCTTAGACTCCGCCTCCTCCGGCAGAGCCAGCGCTGATTGGCCGAAGGCTGGCCAATGCATTCCTATGCGAATGCAGAGACTTAGCAGTGCTGAGTCAGTTTTGCTCAACTACACATCTGATGCACACTCGGCACTGCTACATCAGATGTAGCAATCTGATGTAGCAGAGCCGAGGGTGCACTAGAACCCCTGTGCAAACTCAGTTCACGCTAATAGAATGCATTGGCCAGCGATGATTGGCCAATGCATTCTATTAGCCCGATGAAGTAGAGCTGAATGTGTGTGCTAAGCACACACATTCAGCACTGCTTCATCACGCCAATACAATGCATTAGCCAGTGCTGATTGGCCAGAGTACGGAATTCGGCCAATCAGCGCTGGCTCTGCTGGAGGAGGCGGAGTCTAAGATCGCTCCACACCAGTCTCCATTCAGGTCCGACCTTAGACTCCGCCTCCTCCAGCAGAGCCAGCGCTGATTGGCCGAATTCCGTACTCTGGCCAATCAGCACTGGCTAATGCATTGTATTGGCTTGATGAAGCAGTGCTGAATGTGTGTGCTTAGCACACACATTCAGCTCTACTTCATCGGGCTAATAGAATGCATTGGCCAGCGCTGATTGGCCGAATTCCGTACTCTGGCCAATCAGCACTGGCTAATGCATTGTATTGGCTTGATGAAGCAGTGCTGAATGTGTGTGCTTAGCACACACATTCAGCTCTACTTCATCGGGCTAATAGAATGCATTGGCCAATCAGCGCTGGCCAATGCATTCTATTAGCGTGAACTGAGTTTGCACAGGGGTTCTAGTGCACCCTCGGCTCTGCTACATCAGATTGCTACATCTGATGTAGCAGTGCCGAGTGTGCATCAGATGTGTAGTTGAGCAAAACTGACTCAGCACTGCTAAGTCTGCATTCGCATAGGAATGCATTGGCCAGCCTTCGGCCAATCAGCGCTGGCTCTGCCGGAGGAGGCAGAGTCTAAGGTCGGACCTGAATGGAGACTGGTGTGGAGCGATCTTAGACTCCGCCTCCTCCAGCAGAGCCAGCGCTGATTGGCCGAATTCCGTACTCTGGCCAATCAGCACTGGCTAATGCATTGTATTGGCTTGATGAAGCAGTGCTGAATGTGTGTGCTTAGCACACACATTCAGCTCTACTTCATCGGGCTAATAGAATGCATTGGCCAATCAGCGCTGGCCAATGCATTCTATTAGCGTGAACTGAGTTTGCACAGGGGTTCTAGTGCACCCTCGGCTCTGCTACATCAGATTGCTACATCTGATGTAGCAGTGCCGAGTGTGCATCAGATGTGTAGTTGAGCAAAACTGACTCAGCACTGCTAAGTCTGCATTCGCATAGGAATGCATTGGCCAGCCTTCGGCCAATCAGCGCTGGCTCTGCCGGAGGAGGCGGAGTCTAAGGTCGGACCTGAATGGAGACTGGTGTGGAGCTATCTTAGACTCCGCCTCCTCCAGCAGAGCCAGCGCTGATTGGTCGAGTTCCGTACTCTGGCCAATCAGCACTGGCCAATGCATTTCTATGGGGAAAAGTTAGCTTGCGAAAATCGCAAACTGACAGGGATTTCCATGAAATAAAGTGACTTTTATGCCCCCAGACATGCTTCCCCTGCTGTCCCAGTGTCATTCCAGGGTGTTGGTATCATTTCCTGGGGTGTCATAGTGGACTTGGTGACCCTCCAGACACGAATTTGGGTTTCCCCCTTAACGAGTTTATGTTCCCCATAGACTATAATGGGGTTCGAAACCCATTCGAACACTCGAACAGTGAGCGGCTGTTCGAATCGAATTTCGAACCTCGAACATTTTAGTGTTCGCTCATCTCTAATAAAGACGGAATGGAATATCTAGCGAATAGCAGCGAGGAGAAGACATCTAAAGGTAGGAGAAGATTAGCCTTTCTTAAGGCTATTCCTACGTGTTAGTTAGAAAAAAAGGGATTCTAATGATAGGATCCCTTTAAACAAGACAGTCACCAAATTGTGCCAAATTTCTCAGAGTGACTTATGCTGCAGGAAGACTTTGTACCAAACACAGACAGGTACACAAACAGATATGATATAGATCTAGATAGCTATGAGATGATAGATTAGATGATAGATAGATAGATAGATAGATAGATAGATAGATAGATAGATAGATAGATAGATAATAGATTGAATGAAAGATAGATAGAAAGAAAGATTAATAGATAGATACAGTGTTGGCCAAAAGTATTGGCACCCTGCAATTCTGTGAGATAATACTCGTGTTCTTCCAGTAATGATTACAAGCACAAACTCTTTGGTATTAATATCTTCATTTATTTTGCTTGCAATGAAAAAGCACAAAAGAGAATGAAAAAAAAGTCAAATCATTGATCATTTTACACAAAACTCCAAAAATGGGCCGGACAAAAGTATTGGCCCCCTCAGCCTAATACTTGGTAGCACAACCTTTAGAAGTAACTAACTAACTGCGCACAACCGCTTCCGGTAACCAGCAATGAGTTTCTTACAAGGCTCTGCTGGAATTTTAGACCATTCTTCTTTGGCAAACTGCTCCAGGTCCCCCCTGAGATGTGAAGGGGGCCTTCTCCAAACTGCCACCAAGAGATCTCTCCACAGGTGTTCTATGGGATTCAGGGCTGGACTCATTGCTGCCACTTTACAAGTCTCCAGTGCTTTCTCTCACCACCATTTTCTAGTGCTTTTTGAAGTGTGTTTTGGGTCATTGTCCTGCTGGAAGAGCCCTGACCTCTGAGGGAGACCCAGCTTTCTCACACTGGGCCCTACATTATGCTGCACAATGTGTTGGTAGTCTTCAGACTTCATAATGCCATGCACACGGTCAAGCAGTCCAGTGCCAGAGGCAGAAAAGCAACCCCAAAACATCAGGGAACCTCCGCCATGTCTGACTGTAGGGGGCGTGTTCTTTTCTTTGAAGGCCTCTTTTTTCCCCTGTAAACTCTATGTTGATGCCTTTTCCTACTTTTGTCTCATCTGACCAGAGAACATTCTTCCAAAATGTTTTTGGCTTTCTCAGGTAAGTTTTGGCAAACTCCAGCCTGGCTTTTTTTTATGTCTCTGGGTAAGAAGTGGGGTCTTCCTGGGTATCCTACCATACAGTCCCTTTTCATTCAGACATCGACGGATAGTACGGGGTGACACTGTTGTACCCTCGGACTGCAGAGCAGCTTGAACTTGTTTGGATGTTAGTCGAGGTTCTTTATCCACCATCCGCACAATCTTGCGTTGAAATCGCTTGTCAAATTTTCTTTTCCGTCCACATCTAGGGAGGTTAGTCTAGGTGCCATGGGCTTTAAACTTCTTGATGACACTGCACTGCGCACGGTAGACACAGGAACATTCAGGTCTTTGGAGATGGACTTGTAGTCTTGAGATTGCTCATGTGTCCTCACAATTTTGCTTCTCAAGTCCTCAGACAGTTCTTTTGTCTTCTTTCTTTTCTCTATGCTCAATGTGGTACACACAAGGACACAGGACAGAGGTTGAGTCAACTTTAATCCATTTCAACTGGCTGCCAGTGTGATTTAGTTATTGCCACCACCTGTTAGGTGCCTCAGGTAAGTAACAGGTGCTGTTAATTACACAAATTAGAGAAGCATCACATGATTTTTCAAACAGTGCCAATACTTTTGTCCATCCCTTTTTTTATGTTTGCTGTGGAATTATATCCAATTTGGCTTTTTGACAATTCTTTTTGTGGTTTTCCATTTAAGACAAATTAAATGAAGATAATAATACCAAAGAATTTGTGATTGCAATCATTTTCTGGAAGAAAATGAGTATTGTCTGACAGAATTGCAGGGGTGCCAATACTTTTGGCCAACACTGTAGATAGATAGATAGATAGATAGATAGATAGATAGATAGATAGATGAGATTCTCATACAAATCATCAGTAAAAACAACAGATAATTTTTCTTATCATGTCTGACGCTCTAATCTCTATACTCACTATTTAAAGCAATGAGCTGCCGTCATCACCCACTGGTTGGAGATCAGGGTTCCTCCACAGATATGAAAGTCCCAATACCGCAGGCTGACCTGCCAGGGCCATTCTCCATCCACAGCATCTGAGCCCCCGACTATCCTGCTAGAGATTACTGGTGATCCACACACCGGGGGCAAGGAGGTTGTGTTAATAGAAGAAGAAGAAGGAGGAACTGTAATATCCAAAAGAAAAAACAAATCATAGAAATTGTTATGGCCTCATTATTTCTATTTTGCTTCTTCTATAAACACCTATAGACCACCGGCCAGAGCTTGGCCATACTCATTGTTTTTATCATAAATTTTGCAAAATAAAAACTAAAAAGATGACATAGATGACATAGAAACCCAAAAGTACTTTAAAGAAGTCCCCAGTAGCAAATACAAATAATGAATGTGAAAAACCAAGGACAACCAGGTGAGAAGATGAAACTCACCAATGAAGAACAGTATCAGCAGTGTTGGAAGCATTGCCTTGTCTTTGCTCCACAGCAGGGATTTCATGACCTTGGTGTAGAGAAAGAACTTTACTAACAAACCAAGACCTATCACTTACATACAATATTTATATACACACAGTTTATATACATTTTTGTGGCCACTCCTTACTGTTCAGCAAATAGCCCAGACCTATTACAGCGACAGCTGATCCTGAGAGACGAGTTTTCACCCAGATCAATATAAAAATATTGCATATCATAGACATCCAATAAAAAGGCACATACTTCAAGATTTGATTCATGTTTCTTAAAGAGAATTTGTCATCAGAAGGCAGCACATCAACCTACCTGCAGATAGGGTAGAACGCAGCATATTACCCCAGCACCACAGATGTTGGGTTCTGGTGATACTAATCTATCATTCCAACCCTTCAGATAGATAGGTTAATGTCACCAGAATTCACCTCAGTCCTGCAGGTAGATAGGTTAGTGTCTCCATATCCAGCATATCACCTCAGTCCTGCAGATAGATAGGTAAGTGTCTCCAGATCCAGCATATCACCTCAGTCCTGCAGGTAGATAGGTTAGTGTCTCCATATCCAGCATATCACCTCAGTCCTGCAGATAGATAGGTAAGTGTCTCCAGATCCAGCATATCACCTCAGTCCTGCAGGTAGATAGGTTAGTGTCTCCATATCCAGCATATCACCTCAGTCCTGCAGATAGATAGGTTAGTGTCTCCAGATCCAGCATATCACCTCAGTCCTGCAGATAGATAGGTTAGTGTCTCCAGATCCAGCATATCACCTTAGTCCTGCAGGTAGATAGGTTAGCGTCTCCAAATCCAGCATATCACCTCAGTCCTGCAGGTAGATAGGTTAGTGTCTCCATATCCAGCATATCACCTCAGTCCTGCAGATAGATAGGTTCGTGTCTCCAAATCCAGCATATCACCTCAGTCCTGCAGGTACATTGGTTAGTGTCTCCAGATCCAGCATACCACCTCAGTCCTGCAGATAGATAGGTTAGTGTCTCCAGATCCAGCATATCACCTCAGTCCTGCAGGTAGATAGGTTAGCATCTCCAAATCCAGCATATCACCTCAGTCCTGCAGGTAGATAGGTTAGTGTCTCCAGATCCAGCATATCACCTTAGTCCTGCAGGTAGATAGGTTAGCGTCTCCAAATCCAGCATATCACCTCAGTCCCTCAGATAGATAGGTTAGTGTCTCCAGATCCAGCATACCACCTCAGTCCTGCAGGTAGATAGGTTAGCATCTCCAAATCCAGCATATCACCTCAGTCCTGCAGATAGATAGGTTAATGTCACCAGAATCTAGCATATCACCTCAGTCCTGCAGATAGATAGAGTAGTGTCATCAGAATCCAGATGAAGGAGGGAGTGTTGACTGGGGGCAAAGAGTGGTGGGAGACTTACATCCTTGGATCAATGGCAATGTCCTCATCGCTCCAATTAGCTCATTTACATATTGACAAAGAGAGCGATATCTTGGCAACGTAGGCAACGATTCACAAACACTGTTTATTTCAGATTACCCTAACCTATCTATCTGTGGGGTTGGCTCCATAGGCTGAGCTCTGGGATAGACTTTCTTTAAGTACAGGGCAGTTTTCCCAGGAACCATTAGGAGCCAGTGGGGGGAAGATTTTCAACAAGCTACTTTATCTTGATCAGAACATTAAGACATGGGGCTAAAGAAGCAAAAATTAATTTTTGGCATTGGCACAGGTTCGACTTCTGACCATACAATGAGATGTCTCTACTGTGTTATCTGCCACATGTTCTATCTATCTATCTATCTATCTATCTATCTATCTATCTATCTATCCATCTATCAAGCCTATCCTGGTTGTATGGGCCATAAATAAGTAAAACAAATCATGGACAATCCCTTTAAGTTTTATCTTAAAAATATGGTTATGAAATCATTTACAAATTTTTTGCAATTGAAGTTACAAAAACACTTTCTTATGGATATAAGTAGAATCAATAGGACACCTTGTTAGTGTTAGCTCATTCCTAGACAAGAGAAGTTTTTTGAGCCCCATCCCATTTCTTATTTTATACCCCACCCCTGGATCTCCCCACCTATTTGTCAATGTTGATGTTACCATGGAGAGGGAAGCCCTTACACATCTTATAAGACAATAGAATAAGGTCCCAAGCTGAGCAGTCTCTTAAGAAGGGCATGTGGTGGCCTTGGCTATGGTATGTAAACCTGTTAACCTGGATCATTTATTGACAATAAAAATGATAAGAAAGTAGTTTAGCCTGTGTGTTTATTGGTGTGAGGTTTCCTTATGACTACTGTGGGTTTTTTTGGTCTTTCTCTTCCTGATTTATTCCAACCAGTGCTGAATCTATATGTGGTCTATTTCATAACCAACCTCCTTGTATGGTTGGAGATGATGGTTCTGAGCTTTATATTAAAAGAAACAAAGGAAAAGGAGTTAAGCTGAGTTCACACAGAGTTTTTTGGACCAGATTTTGATGCAGAATCCGCCTACAAAAAATGCCTCTCATTGACTTTAATGGTAGACGTTCACTTCTTTTTTCCGCTAGCGTTTTTTTCCCACTCACGGAAAAAAAGAAACAAACTGCCCTATCTTGTAGCGGATTCTGCGGCTGAATCTGCCATGACGTTCGCGGCGTGAGACTCCCTCCCAACTAGGCCCATTCATTTGCGCCTAATCCGGAGCAGAATGCCAGTCAGAGCCGTAGGAGGCGTTTTTTGGAGCCAGATTCTGGGGCAGCCTCCAAGTCAAATTCCAGTCCAAAAACTCTGTGTGAACCCGACCACAATAAGGATATCATGGCTGGGTTATTAGGAGGACACTACATGTATGAGAAGATACCTGACCACAATAAGGACATCATGGCTGGTTACCAGGAGGACACTACATGTATGAGAAGATACCTGACCGCAAAAAAGACATCATGGCTGGTTATAAGGAGGACACTACATGTATGAGAAGATAACCTGACCACAATAAGGACATCATGTCTGGTTATCAGGAGGACGCTACATGTATGAGAAGATACCTGACCACAATAAGGACATCATTGCTGGTTATCAGGAGGACACTACATGTATGAGAAGATAACCCGACCACAATAAGGACATCATGACTGGTTATCAGGAGGACACTACATGTATGAGAAGATAACCTGACCACAATAAGGACATCATGTCTGGTTATCAGGAGGACGCTACATGTATGAGAAGATACCTGACCACAATGAGAACATCATGGCTGGTTATCGGGAGGACACTACATGTATGAGAAGATACCTGACCACAATAAGGACATCATGGCTGGTTATCAGGAGGACACTACATGTATGAGAAGATACCTGACCACAATAAGGACATCATGGCTGGTTATCAGGAGGACACTACATATATAAGAAGATAACCTGACCACAATAAGGACATCATGTCTGGTTATCAGGAGGACACTACATGTATGAGAAGATACCTGACCACAATAAGGACATCATGTCTGGTTATCAGGAGGACACTACATGTATGAGAAGATACCTGACCACAATGAGAACATCATGGCTGGTTATCAGGCGGACACTACATGTATGAGAAGATAACCCGACCATAATAAGGACATCATGGCTGGTTATCGGGAGGACACTACATGTATGAGAAGATACCTGACCACAATAAGGACATCATGGCTGGTTATCAGGAGGACACTACATGTATGAGAAGATAACCTGACCACAATAAAGACATTATGGCTGGTTATCAGGAGGATACTACATGTATGAGAAGATAACCCAACCACAATAAGGACATCATGACTGTGTTGTCTCTTTAGCTTCGACTCTGCAAATTATATTTTTTTAAACAGAAGAGAAAGTTGCTTAAGGGTCTTTAAGAAGATTTATCCTGAACTAAAACCTCTTTCCTGTCCCTGAAAAGAGCAATTTCTCACCTTCCTACTGAACTTTGTCAAGCTTGTAAATCAAGTTGTTGCAAATCCAGATTTAGAAACTTTTTTTTTTTATATGTTTATTGATGAAACATAAAGTCAACTTTACTACATAAGAGAATTGTAAACCCACAAACCACCGGATCACTGAGGATGATGGGAAATCCCACATGTTCTGTATTTCCTGTGACTTTCCTTGTTATTGTCAATGCTTTGTCTCCTCTTTCTAGGTACATTTTCGTGCAATTCTCCATCCACGGAAACTAGGCTCCCTTAAAAGTGCCACTAAAATTACATTGCCCCCCTAGTGGTGACCGTAGAGAAAAGAAATATCATTATTTTACTCTATGGCTATGCGGTTACTTTCCTTAACCATGATGGCTCTATTGGGGGGGGGGGTGATCTGGTTTCTAAACACATTATCCAAGTCATTACATAAATAAAATATTATGTGGTACTGATATGTCTCCCTATTAGTTCCTTTACAGCGCTAATTAGCGCTGCACCTTATGTCTTGATGATATAATATGCAATGCAAGGGGGACTGGAGACTGAAGAAGACTTTGGTGAGCAGCATTGGGAATAGCTTGGTTAATAAGGGTTATTACCGGACCTTCACTCCCTATTAAAAAAGCAGTGGGGGCGTGGTAGGGTCCCTTAAAGGCATGGTGACCACCGAGGGTTTCACTGGTACCCTGACCAGTGCGAGCTTGATTAAGAACATCCTCCAGTGGATTTGGGCTCCTGCACTGAAATCTACACCAGCTTGTAGCCAGAATCTCATCTCTAGTTACAAAATGGGAACTATGACTAGAGATGAAAAAACTAATTCAACTAAAAACTAAATTCAGATGAAAAACTAATCTAACTAGATTCGACCTGAATTTTCCAAAAGTTTCAGGTTGTGGGTTAGTCATCTGCAAACCAGATGTCAAATTATTATTCTTCTGGGTTCTCTTTATTATTCTTCTGTGGCCCCTCCACACTGTATAATGCCCCACAGTGCCCCCTCCTCACAGTATAATGTCTTATAGTGGCCCTATATATAATAATAGATACTGTATATATGCTGTACACATTGGGTATAAATATGCATGTATGTATATGTTTAGGGGTACACACATGTATGTAATTATTTTTATTTACATGAACTATTGTTATTAATGTTTATTGATCACTATACATGTACATTAGCTCGTACTAACTGTAGTAGCAATATACAATAATACTAACATATACTATACAAACACAATCCATATTATCTTTAGGAGCAGCTTTATATGTCACAGATCCACCACAAGGTATATTTGTCCAACCAGATTTCCTTCATGAATAAAGAATTTAAGACATCTCCAGCAGATTGTCCTCCCATACTGTAACTTACAGTACTGTAGAAGAGTGGAAGAATACAGATTTTCGGAGAGCTGAAGGAAAACATTTGTCTATTTCTAGCTCAGGTCTCGGTGGTGATACAGTATCATTTAAATACAATGAAACACCATTAAACTCAAGGTGAGAAGAACCAGAGTCCTCAGTTCCTGACCCAACATCTTGGAGATTCCATGTGAAGTTGGAGTTGAACTAATTATATTTCCCAGGTCAGTAAAGTTAAGGTCTGGGATGTAGCCTTGTATCCATGTTTGGTAGGCTGTAGTGAGGGTGTAGACTCCGGGGCGGTAAGAAACAGCACAGCCATTACCCCAACTGACAATGCCAGCCTGGTACCATACACCCTTTACTTTACACACTAGAGGTCCTCCAGAGTCTCCCTAAACAGAAGAAAAAAACACAGATATGGTGACCACTTGGACTGGTGACATGATGTGAGGTTTATCATCTGGTCCTGTAAAACTTTAGATATGAACTTTTAACAAATATTCACAATTACAAAGAAGTCACCACTGGTGTTCACGGACATTGTCCAAATATGTGTGTTATAAAATAAGTACCATTTTGTAGCAGTGTGTTTCAAAGTGATACCCTAGTCTAGATTATACACTGTGTATGTGCGACTACTATGTGGTTATTAGCATGTCATGTGTTGCACTGGTTTTGTGAGATATTGAAAATTTCTATGTTATAGCTGGGCACATCTGAAGGAATGCTTGTACTTACCTGGCAGGAGTCCTTGCCTCCTTGTATGTAACCAGCACATATCATGTCATCTAGGATGATGATTGTGCCGCTGCTGGTGGTGGAGGCCACATGGTAGTAGTCATCGCATGTTGCCCGGTTAATGATTGGAGTCATCACCTTCTGGAGAGTTTTAGGATATTGTAAGTCCACTAGAAATAGAGATTTTATTAAATGGAAACCCGGGGCACTCACCACAGCAACATAGAGATTATGACATTGGGGTTCAGTTACTAGATAAAATCCAGGGATCTAGTTGAGACCCTCAGAGAGATGATGCCTAAGTTGCCTAAGTTGACTATAATGAAGACAGATTTTAATTGAGATTCAGATACAGGATTGTATGTTTCTCTTCTGTACTCTACATAGGCAATGATAAAGAACAATTCATAAAGCCGCCCCTCACCTCCTGAGTTTATTGTGCCCCAGCCGGTTACCCAGCATTCCATGCCACCGGGAAAAGTGACGGAGGCCGATGGCAGACAGATGGGCATGATGTACTTGGTGTAGGTGACAGGACTGGAGAGCTTCATCAGAGTGATGTCCCCTTTGGATCCAATACTTGTATACAAGGGATGTATGATGATGTCACTAACATTAGAGATGAATGAATGACCATCTGCCACTGATAACTGGTATCTTCCCAAGTATATGGTGTAGTCAGGTGGATATACAGAGCTGGGAATGATAAGATATGATGAACATTTAGAATGTAATAATTAGAGATGAGCGAACACTAAAATGTTCGGGGTTCGAAATTCGATTCGAACAGCCGCACACTGTTCGACTGTTCGAACGGGTTTCGAACCCCATTATAGTCTATGGGGGGAAATGCTTGTTTCAGGGGTACGCAACATTCGATCAAATTCTACTTACCAAGTCCATGAGTGAGGGTCGGGCTGGATTCTTCTCCCTGCGCAGCGTCCCCGTGTCCTCTTCCGGCCTTGAATTCACTCTGCCAGGCATCAGGCCTGGGCAGAACCGTCTGCGCATGCCCGCATTACAAGTGGCCATGCGCAGTCAGCTCTGCCCAGGCCCGATGCCTGGCAGAGTGAATTCAGAGCCGGAAGAGGACACGGGACGCTGTGCAGGGAGAAGACTTCTAAAGGTAAGAGAAGAACCAGCATTGATTGACAATGTATAGCATTCTGCCAATCAACGCTGGTTCTGCATCGAATCTTAATTTCGAACAGCTAGTAGTACTCGATCGAGTACGAGTATTTCGAATACCGTAGTATTCAATCGAACACCTACCCGATCGAGTACTCCTCACTCATCTCTAGTAATAATACAAAAAAAATATATGCAGTGTACAATGTAGTAACTAGATCTATCTATCTATCTATCTATCTATCTATCTATCTATCTATCTATCTCATGTATAATAGCTGTATTATCATATATAACACTTACTATTTAAAACAGTAAGCGGCAGTCAGGACCCACTGGCTGGAGATCAGTGACCCACCACAGATATGAGAGCCCCGATACCGCAGACTGATCTGCCAGGGCCATTCTCCATCCACAGCGTCCGTGCCCCCTACGATCCGGTTATTCACCACTGGAGAGCCACACACAGGTTGAGATGGGGTCTTGGTATAACTGGTCACTGGAACAACTTACAGAAATACGAAGCATAATAAATCATTGTGGAGAAAAAAGAAATTGTATAAATTACAAAAGCTTCCTATGCGTAAATATCTCATCTTGACCCATCACAATGATATATGATATTATGAAGGGGTTACTTAATAAAAGAACCAAACTAGGAACAAATACCCTCATATATCTCTGTAATTGCTGAGAACACGACAAAGTCTTTGTATAAAATTGGAGACATGTGGCAGTACAGAAGAGGCCTCAAGACCTCTACAGGAGATCTGTACAGTTCACAATATGACCTTATATAGGAGGCCAAAGCGGAATCCCCAAAAGGAAAAATTAACACCACTAATAGGAAAAATAGGGAAAAGAACATTATACAGTTCTCATTGACATCGGTAGCTTTGAGCTGATCTTGAGATTTCAGGATCGTTTTTAAAATCAGATTTTTGATCATTTTCCAGCCAATCCCGATCGTGAAATTTGCTTCATTGCCGATCGGGATCCTATCTTTCCCGATCTCTCAACCCTAGACATCAGCCATCTATCTAATGTAAGGGCGGGTCAAGTCCTCCAGACACATTTCTTGCACCCTAAAAAATGTAGGAAGGAAATAATTCTCTCTGTCAGTTGTGACTAATGCTACACAGTCAGAATAATTTCAGAAATTGAAGGGTTAATAGTTTATTTTTGCCAATTAACAAACTTGAATGAAGTAAGGAGAAATGTAAATTTCATCAATATTTGGTGTGACCTTTGCCCTTTGGAGGAGGAGTCCTGGAAGGAATGATGAGGCCCCCAACTCAACATGAAAGGCTCGCAACTCAAAGAGTGGGAGAAGCCAGGGAGCAGAGAGGTAAGTACCCTCACTTACTTTTCACTACCTGCAGCTTGTGAGCCATAGACCTGATGTGACCTGCTGCCTACAAGTCAAAAAGTGGTAGTGCAGGAATCCTATGGTTTCCTGCTCTACCTGCAACAAAATCAGGGCCAGGGCTCCTCTTCTTTTAACAACCGGATTGGCATAATCAGTGAGAACCGGGTGCATTCCACCTCTGCTTGTTTGATTAATTGGATTACTTCTGTTCCTTTAGAGATATTGTCTAATTTTGAAAAAAAAAAAAAATTATATATATATATATATATATATATATATATATATATATATACTAGAGGGAGGACCCGGCTTCGCACGGGTATATTACATTTTATGTTTGTGTAGTGGCCCCATAAGAATTGTCCAATTTTGCACTGGTGTATTTTGTATGTTGTTTTTGTGTATGTCCATAAGCGTCATGTGATTATGTGTATCTCATTTTGGATGTCAGTGAAAAACCTGTGATCAGTTGTTATGGATACCTGGAGTAAAGCTGTATCTAATCCTTCCCCGTGTAGTACTGTGTTTAGATGCAAGTATCCAATCCTTGTTGGTGTGGTACTGTGTGCAGATGCACATATCTAATCCTCCCCGTGTGGTATTGTGTGAAGAGGCGCGTATCTAATCCTCCAGTAAGTGAAACTGTGTGCAGACGCGCATATCTAATGACTCTGGCGTGCGGTACTGTGTGCAGATGCGCGTATCTAATACTCTGGCATGTGGTACTGTGTGCAGATGCACTTATCTAATCCTCCCCTGTGTGGTATTGTGTGAAGAGGCGCGTATCTAATACTACGGCATGTGGAACTGTGTGTAGACGTGGGTATCTAATCCTACGGCATGTGGTACTGTGTGCAGACGTGCGTATCTAATCCTACGGAATTTGGTACTGTGTGCAGACGCGCTTATCTTATCCTCTGGCGTGTGGTACTGTGTGCAGACGCACGTATTTAATCCTCCCCTGTGTGGTATTGTGTGAAGAGGCGCGTATCTAATCCTACGGCGTGTGGAACTGTGTGTAGACACGTGTATCTAATCCTATGGCATGTGGTACTGTGTGTAGACGCACGTATCTAATCCTACGGCATGTGGTACTGTGTGCAGACGCGTGTATCTAATCCTAAGGCATGTGGTACTGTGTGTAGACGCACGTATCTAATCCTACGGCATGTGGTACTGTGTGCAGACGCGTGTATCTAATCCTATGGCGTGTACAACTGTGTGAAGACACGTGTATCTAATCCTCCCCTGTGTGGTATTGTGTGAAGAGGCGCGAATCTAATCCTACGGCGTGTGGAACTGTGTGTAGAGGCGTGTATCCAATCCCCCGGCATGTGGTACTGTGTGCAGATGCGCATATCTAATCCTATGGCATGTGGTACTGTGTGTAGACGCGCGTATCTAATCCTCCCCCGTGTGGTACTGTGTGTAAACACGCATATCTAATCCTCCCCTGTGTAATACTGTGTGCTGAGACGCGTATCTAATTCTCTGGCTTGTGGTACTGTGTGCAGAGACACGTATCTAATCCTCCCCTGTGTGGTATTGTGTGAAGAGGCGCGTATCTAATCCTACGGCATGTGGAACTGTGTGTAGACGTGGGTATCTAATCCTACGGCATGTGGTACTGTGTGCAGAAGTGTGTATCTAATCCTACGGAATTTGGTACTGTGTGCAGACGCGCTTATCTTATCCTCTGGCGTGTGGTACTTTGTGCAGACGCACGTATTTAATCCTCTCCTGTGTGGTATTGTGTGAAGAGGCGCGTATCTAATCCTACGGCGTGTGGAACTGTGTGTAGACACGTGTATCTAATCCTACGGCATGTGGAACTGTGTGTAGACGTGGGTATCTAATCCTACAGCATGTGGTACTGTGTGCAGACGTGCGTATCTAATCCTACGGAATTTGGTACTGTGTGCAGACGCGCTTATCTTATCCTCTGGCGTGTGGTACTGTGTGCAGACGCACGTATTTAATCCTCCCCTGTGTGGTATTGTGTGAAGAGGCGCGAATCTAATCCTACGGCTTGTGGAACTGTGTGTAGAGGCGTGTATCCAATCCCCCGGCATGTGGTACTGTGTGCAGATGCGCATATCTAATCCTATGGCATGTGGTACTGTGTGTAGACGCGCGTATCTAATCCTCCCCCGTGTGGTACTGTGTGTAAACACGCGTATCTAATCCTCCCCTGTGTAATACTGTGTGCTGAGACGCGTATCTAATTCTCTGGCTTGTGGTACTGTGTGCAGAGACACGTATCTAATCCTCCCCTGTGTGGTATTGTGTGAAGAGGCGCGTATCTAATCCTATGGCATGTGGAACTGTGTGTAGACGTGGGTATCTAATCCTACGGCATGTGGTACTGTGTGCAGAAGTGTGTATCTAATCCTACGGAATTTGGTACTGTGTGCAGACGAGCTTATCTTATCCTCTGGCGTGTGGTACTGTGTGCAGACGCACGTATTTAATCCTCCCCTGTGTGGTATTGTGTGAAGAGGCGCGTATCTAATCCTACGGCGTGTGGAACTGTGTGTAGACACGTGTATCTAATCCTACGGCATGTGGAACTGTGTGTAGACGTGGGTATCTAATCCTACAGTATGTGGTACTGTGTGCAGACGTGCATATCTAATCCTACGGAATTTGGTACTGTGTGCAGACGCGCTTATCTTATCCTCTGGCGTGTGGTACTGTGTGCAGACGCACGTATTTAATCCTCCCCTGTGTGGTATTGTGTGAAGAGGCGCGTATCTAATCCTACGGCGTGTGGAACTGTGTGTAGACACGTGTATCTAATCCTACGGCATGTGGTACTGTGTGCAGACACATGTATCTAATCCTAAGGCATGTGGTACTGTGTGTAGACGCATGTATCTAATCCTACGGCATGTGGTACTGTGTGCAGACGCGTGTATCTAATCCTACGGCATGTGGTACTGTGTGCAGACACATGTATCTAATCCTAAGGCATGTGGTACTGTGTGTAGACGCACGTATCTAATCCTACGGCATGTGGTACTGTGTGCAGACGCGTGTATTTAATCCTATGGCGTGTACAACTGTGTGAAGACACGTGTATCTAATCCTCCCCTGTGTGGTATTGTGTGAAGAGGCGCGTATCTAATCCTACGGCATGTGGAACTGTGTGGAGAGGCGTGTATCCAATCCCCCGGCATGTGGTACTGTGTGCAGATGCGCATACCTAATCCTATGGCATGTGGTACTGTGTGTAGACGCGCATATCTAATCCTCCCCCGTGTGGTACTGTGTGTAAACACGCGTATCTAATCCTCCCCTGTGTGATACTGTGTGCTGAGACGCGTATCTAATTCTCTGGCTTGTGGTACTGTGTGCAGAGACACGTATCTAATCCTCCAAAGTGTGGTATTGTGTGAAGAGGCGCATATCTAATCCTTTGGCGTGTGGAACTATGTGTAGACGCGCGTATCTAATCCTACTGCATGTGGTACTGTCTGCAGACATGTGTATCTAATCCTATGGCGTGTACAACTGTGTGCAGACGCGCGTATCTAATCCTCTGGAATGTGGAACTGTGTGTAGACGTGTGTATCTAATCCTACGGTATGTGGTACTCTGTGCAGACGCGTGTATCTAATCCTATGGCGTGTACAAATGTGTGCAGACGCACGTATCTAATGCTCTGGAGTGTGGAACTGTGTGTAGACGCCTGTATCTAATCCTTCGGCATGTGGAACCGTGTGCAGACGCGTGTATCAAATCCTTCAGTGTGTGGAACTGTGTGCAGAAATGCGTATTTAATCCTCTGGTGTGTGGGACTGTGTGGAGACCCGTGTATCTAATCTTCTGGCGTGTGATACTGTGTGCTGATCTGTGTATCTAATCCTCTGGAGTGTGGAACTGTGTGTAGACGCCTGTATCTAATGCTTCGGCATGTGGAACCATGTGCAGGCGCAAGTATCTAATCCTATGGCATGTGGTACTGTGTGCAGAAGTGCGTATTTAATCCTCTGGTGTGTGGGACTGTGTGCAGACCCGTGTATCTAATCCTATGGTGTGTACAACTGTGTGAAGACACGTATATCTAATCCTCCCTTGTATGGTATTGTGTGAAGAGGCGCGTATCTAATCCTACGGCGTGTGGAACTGTGTGTAGACGCGCATATCCAATCCCCCGGCATGTGGTACTGTGTGCAGATGCGCGTATCTAATCCTATGGCATGTGGTACTGTGTGTAGACGCGCGTATCTAATCCTCCCCCGTGTTGTACTGTGTGCAGACGTGAATATCTAATCCTTTGGCGTGAGGAACTATGTGCAGACGCGCGTATCTAATCCTACTGCATGTGGTACTGTGTGCAGATGCGTGTATCTAATCCTAAGGCATGTACAACTGTGTGCAGATGCGCGTATCTAATCCTCTGGAATGTGGAACTGTGTGCAGACGCGCATATCTAATCCTCTGGAATGTGGAACTGTGTGCAGAAGCGTGTATCTAATCCTATGGCGTGTACAAATGTGTGCAGCTGCACGTATCTAATCCTCTGGAGTGTGGAACTGTGTGTAGATGCCTGTATCTAATCCTTTGGCATGTGAAACCGTGTGCAAATGCACGTATCAAATCCTTCAGTGTGTGGAACTGTGTGCAGAAATGCGTATTTAATCCTCTGGTGTGTGGGACTGTGTGCAGACCCGTGTATCTAATCCTCTGGCATGTGATACTGTGTGCTGATCTGTGTATCTAATCCTCTGATGCGTGTATCTCAGTTTGGATATCAGTGTTGTATTGTGCATGTGGAGTGACCGTGTGTATTGCAGTTGGAATATGAGTGAAAGACTTGCAGGTTTGTATTGGCTAAGCGGGGGGCACTATATTTGGAATGCTGTATCTCAGCAACGGTACGTCCGAGCGAGTTGGAGTCTCGTCTTAAACCTTGCCGGATACCTGAAGTATCTCTGTACCAAATTTGGTGAAGATCGGTCCAATCGTTTGGTTCGCATTAGAGTACAGACAGACAGACAAGAATTCATTTTTATAAGATAGGGAGATATATATATATATATATATATATATATATATATATATATATACTAGAGGGAGGACCCGGCTTCGCACGGGTATATTACATTTTATGTTTGTGTAGTGGCCCCATAAGAATTGTCCAATTTTGCACTGGTGTATTTTGTATGTTGTTTGTGTGTATGTCCATAAGCGTCATGTGATTATGTGTATCTCATTTTGGATGTCAGTGAAAAACCTATGATCAGTTGATATGGATACCTGGAGTAAAGCTGTATCTAATCCTTCCCCGTGTAGTACTGTGTTTAGATGCAAGTATCCAATCCTTGTTGGTGTGGTACTGTGTGCAGATGCACATATCTAATCCTCCCCGTGTGGTATTGTGTGAAGAGGAGCGTATCTAATCCTATGGCATGTGGTACTGTGTGCAGACGCGCGTATCTAATCCTCCCCCGTGTGGTACTGTGTGTAAACACGCGTATCTAATCCTTCCCTGTGTGATACTGTGTGCTGAGATGCGTATCTAATTCTCTGGCTTGTGGTACTGTGTGCAGAGACACGTATCTAATCCTCCAAAGTGTGGTATTGTGTGAAGAGGCGCGTATCTAATCCTTTGGCGTGTGGAACTATGTGTAGACGCGTGTATCTAATCCTACTGCATGTGGTACTGTCTGCAGATGTGTGTATCTAATCCTATGGCGTGTACAACTGTGTGCAGACGTGCGTATCTAATCCTCTGGAATGTGGAACTGTGTGTAGACGCGTGTATCTAATCCTACGGCATGTGGTACTCTGTGCAGATGCGTGTATCTAATCCTATGGCGTGTACAAATGTGTGCAGACGCACGTATCTAATGCTATGGAGTGTGGAACTGTGTGTAGACGCCTGTATCTAATCCTTCGGCATGTGGAACCGTGTGCAGACGCGTGTATCAAATCCTTCAGTGTGTGGAACTGTGTGCAGAAATGCGTATTTAATCCTCTGGTGTGTGGGACTGTGTGGAGACCCGTGTATCTAATCCTCTGGCGTGTGATACTGTGTGCTGATCTGTGTATCTAATCCTCTGGAGTGTGGAACTGTGTGTAGACGCCTGTATCTAATGCTTCGGCATGTGGAACCGTGTGCAGGCGCACGTATCTAATCCTATGGCATGTGGTACTGTGTGCAGAAGTGCGTATTTAATCCTCTGGTGTGTGGGACTGTGTGCAGACCCGTGTATCTAATCCTATGGCGTGTACAACTGTGTGAAGACACGTGTATCTAATCCTCCCCTGTATGGTATTGTGTGAAGAGGCGCGTATCTAATCCTACGGCGTGTGGAACTGTGTGTAGACGCGCATATCCAATCCCCCGGCATGTGGTAATGTGTGCAGATGCGCGTATCTAATCCTATGGCATGTGGTACTGTGTGTAGACGTGCGTATCTAATCCTCCCCCGTGTGGTACTGTGTGCAGACGTGCATATCTAATCCTTTGGCGTGTGGAACTATGTGTAGACGCGCGTATCTAATCCTACTGCATGTGGTACTGTGTGCAGACGCGTGTATCTAATCCTATGGCATGTACAACTGTGTGCAGACGCACGTATCTAATCCTCTGGAGTGTGGAACTGTGTGTAGACGCCTGTAGCTAATCCTTCGGCATGTGAAACTGTGTGCAAATGCACGTATCAAATCCTTCAGTGTGTGGAACTGTGTGCAGAAATGCGTATTTAATCCTCTGGTGTGTGGGACTGTGTGCAGACCCGTGTATCTAATCCTCTGGCATGTGATACTGTGTGCTGATCTGTGTATCTAATCCTCTGATGCGTGTTTCTCAGTTTGGATATCAGTGTTGTATTGTGCATGTGGAGTGACCATGTGTATTGCAGTTGGAATATGAGTGAAAGACTTGCAGGTTAGGATTGGCTAAGGGGGGGGGGGCACTGTGTTTGGAATGCTGTATCTCAGCAACGGTACGTTCGAGCGAGTTGGAGTCTCGTCTTAAACCTTGCCGGATACCTGAAGTATCTCTGTACCAAATTTGGTGAAGATCGGTCCAGTCGTTTGGTTCGCATTAGAGTACAGACAGACAGACAGACGGACAGACAGACAGACATACAGACAGACGGACGGACAGACAGACAGACAGACAGACAGACAGACAGACAGACAGACAAGAATTAATTTTTATAAGATAGGGAGATATATATATACATACATACAGTGTTGGCCAAAAGTATTGGCACCCCTGCAATTCTGTCAGATAATACTCATGTTTTTCCAGAAAATGATCGCAAGCACAAACTCTTTGGTATTAATATCCTCATTTATTTTGCTTGCAATGAAAAAACACAAAAGAGAATGAAAAAAAAAGTCAAATCATTGATCATTTTACACAAAACTTCAAAAATGGGCCGGACAAAAGTATTGGCCCCCTCAGCCTAATACTTGGTAGCACAACCTTTAGACAAAATAACTGCGACAACCACTTCCGGTAACCATCAATGAGTTTCTTACAAGGCTCTGCTGGAATTTTAGACCATTCTTCTTTGGCAAACTGCTCCAGGTCCCCCCTGAGATGTGAAGGAGGCCTTCTCCAAACTGCCATCAAGAGATCTCTCCACAGGTGTTCTATGGGATTCAGGTCTGGACTCATTGCTGCCACTTTACAAGTCTCCAGGGCTTTCTCTCACCACCATTTTCTAGTGCTGACCTGAAGTGTGTTTTGGGTCATTGTCCTGCTGGAAGACCCATGACCTCTGAGGGAGACCCAGCTTTCTCACACTGGGCCCTACATTATGCTGCAAAATTTGTTGATAGTCTTCAGACTTCATAATGCCATGCAGACGGTCAAGTAGTCCAGTGCCAGAGGCAGCAAAGCAACCCCAAAACATCAGGGACCTCCGCCATGTCTGACTGTAGGGACCGTGTTCTTTTCTTTGAAGGCCTCTTTTTTTTCTTGTAAACTCTATGTTGATGCCTTTTCCCAAAAAGCTCTACTTTTGTCACATCTGACCAGAGAACATTCTTCAAAAATGTTTTTGGCTTTCTCAGGTAAGTTTTGGCAAACTCCAGCCTGGCTTTCTTATGTCTCTGGGTAAGAAGTGGGGTCTTCCTGGGTCTCCTACCATACAGTACCTTTTCATTCAGACGCCGATGAATAGTATGGGTTGACACTGTTGTACCCTCGGACTGCAGGGTAGCTTGAACTTGTTTGGATGTTAGTCGAGGTTCTTTATCCACCATCCGCACAATCTTGAGTTGAAATCTCTCATCAATTTTTCTTTTCCGTCCACATCTAGGGAGGTTAGCCACAGTGCCATGGGCTTTAAACTTCTTGATGACACTGTGCACGGTATACACAAGAACATTCAGGTCTTTGGAGATGGACTTGTAGCCTTGAGATTGCTCATGCTTCCTCACAATTTTGCTTCTCATGTCCTCAGACAGTTCTTTGGTCTTCTTTCTTTTCTCCATGCTCAATGTGGTACACACAAGGCCACAGGACAGAGGTTGAGTCAACTTTAATCCATTTCAACTGGCTGCAAGTGTGATTTAGTTATTGCCACCACCTGTTAGGTGCCTCAGGTAAGTAACAGGTGTTGTTAATTACACAAATTAGAGAAGCATCACATGATTTTTCAAACAGTGCCAATACTTGTTTCCACATTCCGCATTTTTAAATTTGCTGTGGAATTATATCCAATCTGGCTTTTTCACAATTCTTTTTGTGGTTTTCCATTGAAGACAAATTAAATGAAGATAATAATACCAAAGAATTTGTGATTGCAGTCATTTTCTGGAAGAAACTGAGTATTATCTGACAGAACAGATAATACAGAACTATATATATATATATATATATATATATATATATATATATATATATATATATATATATGTCAATATAGCATGGATGCTCAATTCTATCTAGTGCTGGACCTGTTTGCTCTTTGTATTAATATTAATATATGTAGCCAGAATGAGATCGGTGCACAAAAGAACGAGGAAACTTGCTGGCTGGTGAGCTGCTGCTTTCTGTTATCTGTCTATTATCTGTCTTACATTGTAATATGGAATATTATTTCTGTTATGGGGATTATTGATTCCTTATTACTTGTAAATATTTTTTGATGGAAGTTGAAGAAATAACCAAAAATAGAAGGTAGAGGAAATAATTGAAGAAAATGAGTCTACGCATGATAAACATCTTCTCCAAGTCTTGGCTTCATTGTAGCTTCTCCTACTTACCTGTAGATTTAGATGTAGTTGTAAAGTTTCTAAGACTTGCGCCACACAATGGCTACATACAGTGGACATATTCTATAAAATGACCCATACAATCTAAATTCTCCATACAGTGGCCACCATATAATATAAGGGCCCCTAAATAATGACCTTAATACAGTGGCCCCATACAGTCCAAAGATGTGCCCTGCTGCCTACAAGTCAGAAAGTGGTAATCGAGGAATCTTATGGTTTCCTACCGTACCAGCAAAAAGGCTTCCTCGTCTCCCCGGGCTATGCGATACAGCTGTAACTTTAACAACCAGATTGGCAGAACCAGGGAGAAGCATGAAATGTATTACTTCTGTTCCTCTAGTAAGGGGGCATTCACACGGAGTAACGCCGGGCGTGTATCACAGCCGTACATGCCGGCGTTACGGCAGACTGCCGAACACTTCCCATTCACTTCAATGGGAGCACTCGTAAACGCCGTTGTTACGAGCGCTCCCATTGAAGTGAATGGGAAGTGTTCGGCAGTCTGCCGTAACGCCGGCGTGTACGGCTGTGATACACGCCCGGCGTTACTCCGTGTGAATGCCCCCTAATATTGTCTGATTTTGTAATTTTAAATAATCTTATTTTAAAATAAAAAAAATATTTCAATAAAGTTTGTATGATCGATTTTATCTGGCACTGGATTGGTTATGACAGAAGCTGAAAAAACTTAAAAAAACTAGTAATGAAGGGAAATAATGTAGAAGAAAATGAGTCTGCTTATGATAAACATCTTCCCTGAGTCTTGCCTTCTTTTTAGTGTCTTCTCCTTACCTGTAGATGTACGGATCGCAACACCTGTGCCACATTCAAGGGAAGGCAGGGGTATATTTACAAGGTCAGTGAAGGTCAGATCTGGCACGTAGCTCTTGATCCATGATGTATAGGCCGGTACCAGGGTGTACACCCCAGGGCGATATAATACAGCACAGCCATGTCTATAGCTTACAATTCCAGCTTGGTACCAGGCACCCTGGACCTTACACACTAGGGGTCCCCCAGAGTCTCCCTGGAAGACATCAATGATTCTACTGAAATCTCCAATGATAGATCAATATTTTCAGAACAAAACAGATCAGTTAAATCAGAGTAAATTAAAGTAATCCAAAATCCACTTGATAAAAACATCGTAATATGGCAGAGGATTAAAGGAAGGCAAAAATGAACGTTCTGTAATGAAGATGAAATTTCCTGGACCATCTAAATAAAATAGCCATTGATTTCTTGACTTTTTGTTCTGTTCTGAAACAGAACAATCAGATCAGTGGATCAGAATCAGAGCAAATGACAAAAATAAAACAAAATTCACTCTGATAAAACCATCCTGATCTGGCAGGGGGACAAACGGAAAGCAATAATGGTGAAGCCTCCATCACATTGTGCCCGGACTATCTACATACAGTAGCCATTGACTTCTTTTCTTGGTCCTGTCCAGACACTTTCCTCCATTTCCTGTAATAAGACATATGAGCCGCCCATCCCATAATAATCTACACTACAAATGCTTCACATTTATTATTTGTTTCAGATACTTTTTTGCCCCTGGCCTAAGTGGGGTAAAAATTGACTATTGTGGTTCTGACTAGACATTATCACAAATGTGATGCATCTTTGGTGTAGATACAGTAGTTTGGGCCAAAATTTATCAACTTGCTAGGCATTTTGGTATAAATTCTTTGAAAAATGGGCATGGCTTAAATGTGTCACAATGTGCCAAAAATACACCAAAATTGTGTTGTAAAAATGTATCTCAAATTAAGCCAACTAGAAGGTTGCATAAACTTTAACTAGATAGTAAAGAATTTGCCAGAGTTTCCGTCCAGCTCCAGTCACTGTGATAAATCTGGCACATTTGTAGACTTTCTGATAATAATGTACAGCACCGTGGAATTAATATAATAATGTACAGCACCATGGAATAATATATTAATGGACAGCACCATGGAATTAATGGTGCTACATAAATAAATAAATTATTATTATTATTATAATAATAATAATAATAATAATAAATCTAGCACATTTCTAGACTTTCTGATCTAAGTTCACGGTGTATTAGACAGGATTGGTAAATCTTCCCCATTCTAATATCTTACTTTTCTCCTAGAATAATTGTTATTACACATCAAAGGGACCTACAGAAAGCGTCGATAGGATGAGGTGGCCTCATTTATCATGCTTGTACTTACCCGGCAGGAGTCCTTGCCTCCATCTTTGTACCCAGAACATATCATGCCATCCGGGATGATGGTTGTGCTGCTGTCGGTGTTGGAGTCCACATGGTAATAGTTATCACATGTTGTTCGGTCAATGATCGGAGTCATCACCTTCTGGAGAGTCTTAGGTAACGGTAAGTCCACTAAGAAATAGAGAGAATTAAGAGCTAGGAATCATTTCCCCAACAAGGAGATGAAAGTTCAGTCAGTCATTTCTTGCTGCAGTGTTTACACCACGAGAGGCTTCAGCCTAATATTTATGACCTAAGACAGTAGGTCACTTATACCTACAGAAAAGCTAGCATTTTCCATATAGGTATAATAGGGACAGAAAAGCTGTGTGGAAAAAAAATGTCGATGTGCAACACTTTTTTCATTGTGGCTTGCTAGGGGGGTCTCAGCGGAAAAGTGAAGTGACTGTCGAAAAATGCAAAATGTTGCACAATTTTTGTGCAAATAACCTTAAAAAGTTGCATATTCCTATTTTACAACCTTGTACACCAGAATTCTACAGACTTGATATACAATTGATCACTTTTTGTCTTCTGCAGCCTCCATGTGTACTCATGTATTGCAGGCTGCTCAGCCCCTTTAGGCCTCCTGCACGCCACCATAGTGGATTTATGGTCTGCAAATACTGATCCACAATCTGCACAAAAACATCTCGGCATTGCATAAGTATGTCACCCGGAATCACAGATCCTGTATGATTCCCTACAAATATGGCTAAAAATAGGACACGCTTCAGAATTTGCAGTCCTTGAATACAGCATGGACACACAGCCACAAAAATTGTAGTAATGTGCTTGGGCCCATAGAAGTGAATAGGACTGAACATTTACATACCTCCCAACTTTTCAAGAACCGAAAGAAGGACAAAATGTACGGCGTGCTTAGCGCGCTGCAGCAAATTTAGTCCCGCCCACTTTTGTGTTGACTCCGCCCATTCTCATTAATTTTCTATGTGCCCACACACAGTATAATCCTCCTACAGTCACCCGTAAATTATATGTTCCCCCTCTATCTCTCTCCCAGTTTCATATACACCCTTTATCTGTCCCCAGTTTCATGTCCCCCCTCCATCTCTGCCCCCAGTTTCATGTCCCCTCCATCTCTGCCCCCAGATTCATGTCCCCCCATCTCTGCCCCCAGATTCATGTCCCCTCCATCTCTGCCCCCAGATTCATGTCCCATCCATCTCTGCCCCCAGATTCATGTCCCTCCATCTCTGCCCCCAGATTCATGTCCCCCATCTCTGCCCCCAGATTCATGTCCCCTCCATCTCTGCCCCCAGATTCATGTGCCCACATCTCTGCCCCCAGTGTCATGCCGTCCTCTCCTTCATCTGCCCCCAGTTTCACGTTCCACCTAAGTGTACACATTACACTTACCTTCTCCTCGTTCCCCCACCGCTCTCTGCGTGCCTCTCTCTCTCACTCGCACACAGTTGTAGACGCAATGTGACGTCATCACATCGCATCTACACAGCCAGTAGGCGGCATGCAGCGGCGA